>NC_073263.2:96038407-96233407 GCF_029289425.2 Pan paniscus | reverse complement strand
CTTTAAAGGGGCTCTCCCGAACTCAGGAGGTGAGGGGGACTTCCTAGAGTTGTCACCACCTGTAGGTGGATTTGTCATCACTATGTAGTGTCTCCTGGGGAGCCAGCCTGTTCTCCCCAGAGTCCCCCTCAGGTACTGTCCCAGAGTTCAGGGGAGCCTTTAGCGCTTTCTCCGTTTGCCCTGAGGGTATTGCACGTACAAAAGCTCCTTCACGCGCGCGCGCACACATAGACATCCAGCGGGTTTGGAGTGTACCCCTGTTTATTTGTCACCACGTGGTAAACCCCAGATTTGGAAGTCATCACTATGCGGGCGCGCATCAGGATCCAGGGGAGACTGTGTGGGGTTGGGACTGCGCACAAACACAGGGGAATTCTGCACAACAAACATTTGCGCGAGCGCTCTCCCTCGCCCCCTCTCGCTTAGCTGGATTTTTGTAAGGGGGTTTCTTTTAAATTGGATTATCCGAATGGTCGCCCATATGGCCTTACTCTGCCTGCATAGACTGGCCGGGTGAAGACGAGTGAAAGGACGCACGGAGAGCCTGAGACAGAAGATAGAGAACTTCTTCAGAGCAGCGTAGGAAAAGTGGGTGCTGGGCGAAACGGAAGGCAAAGAGAGAGAGTAGAAGAAGAATCTACAAGAACGAGAATGGAACAGCAGCATTGCAGACGCACCTTCAGGTTCACCTGCGGAAGGCACGCCCAGGGCGGAGGAGTGGCGGGACTGGCGGAAGATCAAGAGGCGGCGGAGGACCCCAGGGTTCCCAACACTGACCCCTCCGCAAAGTTCCTCCCTGAGAGAAGAGACTGGCCAGGTCAGGGAGGGAGGGGTGTGGGAGGCGATGATCACGCGGGCTCTGGCAGGATCCGCACGGAACAGAGAGATCTGGAAGGGAGAGAGGGTCTTGGAGGACACCCCAGCCTCCAGTCCTGGTGACCCCTCCCTCTGGGGCTGGAGCCACATTAGAAAGAAAAGTGTCTGAAATTAGGGCCGGCCTCTCCCCCCGCTAATTTAACCCCTGCAGACCCACAGTGGAAAGCAGATTTTGTGCAGCCTGAAATTTATCTAAGTCGTGGGGGCTTATTTAGTAAAAAATAAATCATAATCCTGATAGGACTTTAGAAGGGGGGTCGGCACAAGTGTGGGACTCTTTCTTGCCGGGAAACGGAATCTGCCCCTGGTAGACCCATTGGACTACCTTGGGATCTTGTTCTCAGCTCCAGTGGTGAGGCGAGCGCCTGGGGGCATCAATCAGCCCCCTTCTGATCATCGCCCTTACCCTCCTTCGCAGCAGCTGCCCAACTTTGGGCTGGTTGGAGAAGGGGCTGGCAGGACAAAGGCGCCAACTGCTTGTCCGGATTGCTGTTCTTCCTTTTCGGGGACTAGGTTTTCTCCCGTAAACTTAGACTTGTGTAGGTCGAGCGGTTAATATGGATTGGAGCTCGGCTGCTCAAGGCCGCGTGAATAAACATGAGCGCGCGGCGGCTAGGCTCACCGCTCCCCGAACTTCTCTGGGGCGCCGGGAGCCGGAACTGCGAAGCAGCTCGTTCCAGATGCGGGCGGGACTGCGGGTCCGCCTAAACCAGCGCGGTCTCTGTGCTCCCCCCGACCCGCGCACACACACCCTAGCCTGGATGCCCTAGCGTACCGCAGGCGTCACGGATCTGCGCTCACTCAACTCTCCGGGGTCTTTGGACACCGTTTCTTTGCTTTCTAGACGCTGCCTCCACTCTAGGATACAGATTCAGATTTTGGGAACCTGGGGTGCGGGAGGTTGCGGGTGGGGAAGATTCTCCCCATTTCCCAAGTGTTGAGCAAGGGTTACCCAACTTGAATCACTGCGCAAAACAAAGGCGACCCTAAGTGTGTCCACGGATGCGCGGGGTGGAGATCCTGGCCCCGCAGCTGGAAAGAATGTGTTAAGCCGCGGATTCCGGGGAGGACACAGCGCTCACAGAAGGCCCTTGTTTTCTGAAGTCTGCGGGCCTACAGGCGGCTGCGGGGATCATCACCTACCCACTACACGTCCAAAGACTTCACCATCTCCCGCTTGGAAAAGTCGCCCTTGCGACTTGTCTCCCTGAAGCCACCGTGTCTTCGTCTTTGGAACCTACGAGAAGTGTCAAAGCTAAGTGTATGTGTAGGCTTCGGCAGCTTCACCACCCGCCCCCACCCATGGCCTCCAGGTCTCTGTCTCTCCGCTCTCATATGCACACACTGAGTGACCGGTCTGGGCCGGGGCGGAATCGGGTGCCCGCCAACCCCAGCGCAGCTCAGAGTCTCAGCGAGGAGGCGAAGGCTTGGCGAGATGAGGCTTCCGTGGGCCTTAAGGCCTTCCTCAAGCCTGCAGACTCCTGCTACTGCAAAAGCAACAAGGCCCCACGTCCCACCTTGGGCTGCCACCTCCGCCCACACCACGAGTCTAAGTAGTCGGCTTCTTAGTATCCCCAGGACTGCGCGCTCCGGGCTGTGCGGGGCACAGAGCAGCGCTGGGAAGGTGTGAAGGGCTTCGCAAAAGACATGCATCGTGCCAGTCATTACGTTGGTGGGATGAACTCCCAAGAGCGCTACTTGGAGCTTGCCGCCCCTCCCCTGTCCCTAGCATTTGTCCGAGGCCACCCAAAGGCGGCCCTTGAGATAAGGAGCGGGGTTTGTCTGCTAAAGTGTTGGGGACAAGACCAAGCCCGGGACCCAACCCAGATCCCAAGGCCCAAGGCTTTTCTTAAAAACTGTTCCCTGGAAAATGGTGTGGGCTTGGGACATCTATTGACCCACGCGGCCCAGCCCAGGTCCTGGGCTGCCTTCCCGCATCCAGATCACATGTATTGGACATAAAGGCCGCGCTATTCCGTGGCTGGGAGCTTTTCTCTTTGCAGGAAGAACAGAGGTTGACAATTCTAGAACAGCAGGGCAAGCCTCGGAGGAGGTTTGGGTCTACTGGCGAAAGAGAAGAGAAAGACCTTTCTGCTGGGAAAATGCTGTCTCATAAGAAGGTCAGGAGTGGGCTACAAGGCACTTGGCGTCCTGTACTGAAAGATGGAGGTGCACAGCTAAACAAAGCCCATCTGGAAGAAATTTTATCTATACAATACCAAGATAGACAACCCTAAGTCATTTGGGGATGCCAATGAGCCCCTAATAACTGCTTTTCCTCAGTTCCTAATTTTGTGCCAGATGAGCCTCTCTGATGCACCAGGCCAGGAGGCATCCTTCTCCTTGTATTTTGTATGAATGGTGCCGCCTAGATGCCTCTTTCCCAGGCTTATCTGTAATCTCCCTGACAAGTATTTCCAATATATAGATAAGGAGGGGCTTTCCAAGCTCACACATCAAGTAACTAGTAGAACTTCCAGACATCTACCTGCCCCCAGAGCCAAACCCCTTTAACCTTTACTATATATGAAAGGAAGTACCCTTCCACAATTTTAGCCATGTAAGAAGTTCCCTGACATCCTTGCAAATCAAAACAGAGGCTTATTGATAATGTGCTATTTCTGGAATGCCCCTCCAGGCTGAAAATCCATCGTATCATGACTGCAGACAGACAGGTTGGGGGACACTGTGAGTGGAGGGGAAAAAAACTTTGTCTTACTTTTCTGTCTTAGTGAAACAAACCATCAACAAGTCTTTTTCTCTTGAGCCACAAATGTTTGAAGTCAATGACTTTCGAAAAATGAGTGAAATCCAGGCAGGAAAATCCAGCGGTGAGCAGATTCCCCAGACGATGCCTCACCTTTTCTTCTCTCCCCATCTCTCCTCCTCATTTTCCTTCTCCTGGTTATAGTTCCTTGTGGGCCTTCTGGCATTTTTCTTAGTCCAGGGTAGTGAAAGTGTTGCTAAACCCTGGTGTAATGCCTTAAATGCTTCCTTGTTAAGCATTTGAGAGGGTGGAGAGCTGTGTTTTGCTGGATTTAGAATCCTTCCGGCTATGCCGAAGGGTACAGTAGAGCAACAAAGGTCAGTGAACTCTGGTTACTAATGCTATCTCCTGCCATTCTCCAAGGTACCTGGTGCCAATGAGCAAATACCTTCACTTCCACCCACACAGCTGCTCACTTACTAGGCTCTGTGTAGCCATAGACGCTGCCTTCTCTCCTGTGCTGCTGAGGAACAATCCCTGCTCCCAGCAAGGGTCAGCCTCTCTACTGCACACTAGATCTCATTCCTTCTGTGGTAGGCAGCCTCTAAGATGACTTCAATCCCCACCTCCTGGTATTCACGCCTTTGTGTAAACTCCTCCCCTTGAGTATAAGCTGGACTTGCTGCTAACATTGAATATGACCAAGTGATTTCCCTTCTCAGATGGTGACTTCTGCTCCCACCCCTCTCTCTGCCAAACCCTCTCTGTCTCTTTTTCAGCTCTTGTTCTAAGGGAAGCAAGCTGCTCCATGGAAAGACCCACAGGGCAAGAGCTGATGTATCTGGCCAAAGGACAGCAAAGACTTGAGGCCTGTCAGCAGCTAAGTGAAAAAGTCACCCAATCAAACCTTGAGATGACTACAGCCCCAGGTGGCACCTTGATTGCAGCTTTGGAAGAGACCCTGAGCTAGAGGATACTCAACAGCAAGGCCCCCTGGATTCAAAACCCACTGAAACCATAAGATAATCTGTTTTTGTTGTTTTAAGCCATTAAGTTTTGGAGTGACTTGTGACACAGCAAGAGGTAGCGAATATACTGTGTGATGTAGTCAAGGACATAGCTCCAGAAAAATCTCTCCCCTTTCTCTTGCAACATCAAACCAAATAGCCTGTAGTCCCAATTATTTGGGAGGCTGAGAAAGGAGGATCACTTGAGCCCAGGAGTTCTGGGCTGTAGTGCACTATGCCCATTGGATGCCTGCAATAAGTTTAGCATCAATATGTTGACCTCCTGGTAGATAGGGACCACCAGGTTGCCTAAGGAGGGGTGAACTGGCACAGGTTGGAAATGGAGCAAGTCAAAACTCCTGCACTGATGAGTAGTACGATTGCACCTGTAAATAGCCAAAGCAATGTAGCCTGGACAACATAGCAAGACCCCATCTCTTTAAAAAAAGAAAGAAAAGAGAAAGAAAGAAACCAAACTTTTTCTTCCCTACTGAATCATTTTTGCAGCATAAAAGATTTGTTATTTCCTCTTTTTTAAAAAACCTCTTGGTCAAGAGTGGTGGCTCATGCTTGTAATCCCAGCACCTTGGGAGGCCAAGGTGGGAGGATTGCTGCAGCCCGGGAGTTCAAGACCAGTCTAGGCAGCATAGAAAGACTTCATCTCTACAAAAAATAGAAAATTAGTTGGGTGTTGGTGGTGTATGCCGGTAGTCCTAGCTACATGGGAGGCTGAGGCAGTGAGGCAGGAGGATGGTTTGGGTCCAGAAGGTTGAGGCTGCAGTGAGCCAAGATCCCTGCTACTGCACTCCAAGGGGATAACAGAGTGAGACGCTATCCCAAAACAAACAAAAACCAAACCAGAACAAAAAACTCTCAGGACCTCATTTTTTCTCTTCTCTGTTCCCTTTTACAATGAATTCCTTAAAAAGAAAACATGTCTATATTCCCTATTTCCCTGTTTTCTCTTTTCTCTTGAAATCCCTCCAGTTAGAGTTTGCCTTCCCTCCCCAATTCCACTTCACCAAAACTTGCTCTGATCGACTCCCCTGTTGCTAAATCGAATGGTCAGTTCTCATCTAACTTGATCCATCAGCAGCATTTGACAGAGTTGATCATGCTCTCCCCAGGAAACTACTTGGTTTTGAGAGCTCCACCCTCAGTCTTTCTACTGCCTCATTGGATGCTCTTTGCTGTTCTCCTTTCCTGGTTCCACTCCTCTCCAACCTTTTATTGAGTTTTATCAAGAAAGATAGGAATTCAACTGGGTGTGGTGGCTCATGCCTATAATCCCAGCATTTTGGGAGGCCAAGACAGGAGGATCACTTGAGCCCAGGAGTTTGAGAACAGCCTAGGCAACATATGGAGACCCTGTCTCTACAAAATAAAAGAGGAGGAGGAGAAAGAAAGATAGGAATTCATTTAATAGTCTCCTATCTTCAAGCAAGCTGCAATTGTCTTCTGATATTATTTAACAGTTTCAGTTGAAACCAATATGCTGTCAATCACATATCATTGTAACTAGCAATATTTATTTGTCACTATGAGGAAGGGTAAGCTGCAAAAACACATAAGCCCCAAATTTCAATGACTTAATATAAAAAGTTTATTTTTCACTCCAGCAGGGGCTGTGCTCATCCCAGCTGGTGGAGATTCCATCTTAATACATGCTTCTCTGACCACCTGAGCAGGGGAATACAGCCTAACAGTCATATGCTAGCTCTTAAAATTTCTCACCAAAAGCAATACTCATCACTTCTGCTCACATTTCGTTGGCCAAAGTGTGTCTTATGGCCACACCAAATCTCAAAGGGGGCACAGAATGATAATCCTACCACATACCGAGAAGGCGGAGAGCCAGAACTATTTGGTGAACTGCACTACTGACCACCTTCATAGATAAACATCCACTGATAAACACCCTCAGTCAAAACAAAAACAAAAACAAACAAACAAACATTACAGCCAGGCTTGGTGGCTCACACCTGTAATCCCAGTACTTTGGGAGGCCAAGGTGGGAGGATTGCTTGAGCCCAGGAGTTTGAGGCTGCAATAAGCTAAAAATTTATCTTCTCTCTGAATTCAGCAGTCCCATTGCTGCTAAGGAGTTCTGGAAGGTTCATAACAACACCATAGGACTTGAAACTGTCCTTCTGTAGGGCATTAAAGAGTTTCTTGTTGTCTGTGCTTGTACTAAAGAAGAAGGAGAAGGAGGAGAGACTGACAAACTGTAGCCCTAGCTTTTCCTTCCATCTTTCCAATCTTATATCCACTCTCCCCACACACATACATGCATTCATCCTTATATACACATCACACTAAATGAGTCCCTTTCTGGAACTTGGGTTGTAATTCTCCTACCTGTGTCCCCCACGCCCATTCCCAAAGTGTTATACATCTTTCAAAGTTCTGCCCAAGTCTCACATTCTCCATAACTTATTTTTTTAGAGATGGGATCTTGCTACGTTGCCCAGGCTGGACTCACATTCCTGGCCAGAAGGTGATCCTCCTGCCTCAGCCTCCTGAATAGCTGGGACTACAGCTTCAAACTATTTTGCCTGGCTACCCCATCAACTTTTGATGCCATTTAGGGTTTTTCTTGTCCTTCTATTTTTTAAATTATATTTTGTTGTTGTTTTTGTTCTATTAAGCACCTATTAGCTTAACTGGATTTAGTGATTCTGTATATGTGTCATTATCAGCACAATTGTGTGAAAAGCAGAGGTGTCTTATTTGCCTTTGTATATCAGTATAGCACCTTCCCCTTTCCTCAGTGCCTAGTTCAGACTCTGACTCTCAATAACTATTTGTAATAATTTATTCTGTCTGTGTTAGTGTATTTTCTGGTAACTTCTGGACCTACAGACAATTGGAAACACTTCTAACTTTAATCATTCCAAGCTGTCTCTTCTCTTCTGACCTTACTACACACTCACTAGGCACTTTTCAGTCAACTCGAATCTAAATGCAAGATCTATTCAAAGAAGCCTAAATCTTAGCATTCAAATACTCGATTAAGTCATAAATCCTCTGGGCTCATGTCTTGTCTTTCTTGTCCATATCTTGTTGGGCATATAAGGAGGTAAAGGAAGGAGATCATTGAAAACACGATACAAGAGGAACCTGTATTAGTTGGGATAATTATTGTAAGCTATGATGACAAATTACCCCACATCTCAGTGACTTGACACATTAAAAGTTTATTTTTCATGCATGCCACAGTCTAAGGCAAGACATGTGGTTCCCCTCTAAGCAGTGAGTCAGGATCTAGACTTGTTTTGTTGCTAGGCCACCACCTAGGGTTTTCTGGATCTGATTGACAGGCAGGGATAGCCCATGGCTCTTGCAGGGCATTTTATGCTAAGCCTGGGAATGGTAGGCTTTACTCCAGCCCATATTCCTATGGACAATACACCAACCTAATTGCAATGAATGCTGGGAAATATAATTTACTTGTGTGCCAAGAAAAAGAAAAGAATATTGATGAACATCTCACCTGCTTCTTTTAAAGCCTAGAAAATCATTTATTCACTTTACAATATAAAGACACTGCTCCAACACTTTGGTGAACAGATAGATTCAAATCTATAAAAAGGGTGCGTGGGGAATTCCTCCATGTCAACAATTAATTCTTGCTCTCCTCTATTTTTCATAAAACCCAGAATTCACTCACTCTTGCCCCCAAAATCAAGAGCTAGGTAGGGAGCCTCTCCCATCAGATATTTTTTCCTTTTTCCCTAGACTCACATTACAAAAAACACACTACAACTGTTTTTTTTTCCCAGCTCTGCAAAGCATCAGAATCAATGTGAGATTTTTAACCATCATAGACACTCAAGGCTCTCTCAAGGCCTACTGAATTCGAATTTTCTAAGACTAGCACTCAGGCACCTATATTTCTAAAATATTCCCCTGATGATTCTGGTACACACCCAGGATTGACAACCATTGTTCAGACCTGAGAAAGGAGTGTCCAGTAAGCCCCACAGTCAGATAATTTCAATGTTTTCATGCTGTAGTAAACTTTCATGTTTATTTGTCTTGGCAAATGCATTAGTCCATTTTCACGCTGCTGATCAAGACATAGCCAAGACTGCGTATTTTATAAAGAAAAAATTGGTTTAATGGACTCACAGTTCCATGTGGCTGGGGAGGCCTCACAATCATGATGGAAGGCGAAAGGCATGTCTTACATGGTGGCAGGCAAAGAGCAAATGAGATCCAAGCAAAAGGGGTTTCTCCTTATAAAACCATCAGCTCTCATGAGACTTCACTACCACAAGAACAGTATGGGGAAAACCGCCCCCATGATTCATTTAGCCCCCACCAGGTCCCTCCCACAACACGTGGGAATTATGGCAGCTACAATTCAAAATGAGATTTGGGTGGGGATACAGCCAAACCATATCAGCAAATAAACGTACAAACAGAAGCCAAAATATGTTGTTCTCAACTAGATTCAATTTAATAAAAAATAAAATAAAATGTATTGGTGAAGACAATATGGTGTGAATGAAAGAGAACAAAACCAGAAGCCAGAAGATCAGGTTCTACGAATGTTCATTTATGTTACCTTGGACAAGTAATTTGCCCTCCTGGAGTTTTTGTTTTCCTACCTATAAAACAGAAACATCCAACTTGACCTATCAGTAATCTTTAGCATACACAATTACTTTCTCCTTCCAGAAACACTTTCTTCAGTTGGTCTCCCGGACCTCACAGTCTATCGGCTTTCCTCCTACCACCCTGTTCTCTCCTTCCTATCTTTTTGTTTTTTCTTCTGGTTTCTCCTCTTTTCATTAGCTTTAAACATTAGGATGCCCAAGGCTTAGCCCATGGGCCTCTCCTCATCTCTGTCTACACTCATTTCCCTTGGCGATTGTATCAGTTTTCTATTGCTGCATAATGAATGACTACAAATGTAGTAGCTTAAGTGACATTAACTTTTAGTTCTTAGATCTGCAGGTCAGAAGTCCAGGTATGGTGTGACTAGGTCCTCTGCTCAGGTTCTCAAAAGCTGAAGTCAAGGGGTCGGCCAGGCCGAGCTCTCACCTGCAGGCTCAGGAGAAGAATGTGCTTCCAAGCTCATTCAGGTTGTGGGCAGAATTCAGTTCCTTGAGATTATAGGACTGAGGCCCCAATTTCCTGCCAGCTGTCAGGTGGGAGCTGCTCTCAGCTCCTAGAGGCTGCCCATATTCTCACATTTGAGGTTGGCCCCTGTCCTCTAACCCTAAAGCCAGCAATGGAAGATTTCTTGTGCATGTGATCCCTTATGCTTCAAATTTCTCACTTCCTTTGTCCCTGCAGCCATATGTAAGGACCGTGGGAATTAAGTTAGATCCATTTGGATTATTTCCTTTAATTAACTCAGAAATCAACATATTAGTAGCTGTTAGGAACCAAATGTTTCATACATTGAAGCCCTAATCCCCTATATGATGGTTATTGGAGATGGGGCCTTTAGGAGGAAACTGAAGTTAGATGAGGTCGTGAAGATGAAGCTTTCATTATGGAATTGATGCCCTTTTAAAATTGATGCCAACGGGCTTGCCCTCTCTCTTTCTCTTTGCTGTGGGAGGACACAGTGAGAAGGTGGCCATCTGCAAGCCAGGAAGAGAGCTCTCATCAGAATCTGACCATGCTGCCACCCTGATCTCAGACTGCTAGTCTCCAGAACTGTGAGGAAATAAATTTCTACTGTTTAAGTCACCCAGTTTGCGAAATTTTGTTATAATAGCCCAAGCTGACTAATACAATAACCTTAATTGTACCTGCAAAATCCCTTTTGCCATATGCTATAACATAATCTCAGGAGTGATATGATAATTCACAGATTTCACCCATAGTCGAGGGGAGGAGATTATAGAAGGGCAGTATCATTGGGAGTTATGTCAGAATTCTGCTTACCACAATAATCTAGTCTCATGGCTTTAAAAATCATCTTCATGATGAGGCGAGGTGGCTCACATCTGTAATCCCAGCCCTTTGGGAGGCCGAGGTGGGCAGATCACTTGAGGTCAGAAGTTCAAGACCAGCCTGGCCAACATGGTGAAACTCTGTCTCTACTAAAAATACAAAAATTAGGTGGGCATGGTGGTGCATGCCTATAGTCCCAGCTACTCGGGAGGCTGAGGCAGGAGAATCGCTTGAACCCAGGAGGCAGAGGTTGCAGTGAGCTGAGATGGTGCCACTGCACTCCAGCCTGGCAATAGAGTGAGACTCCATTTCAAAAAAAAAAATCATCTACATGCTCATAATTCTTAAATTTATTTCTCTAGTCTAGACCTCTCCCCTGATATCTAGACTTATCTATTCAACTTCCCCCTAGATATTTCCACTTGGATGTTTTATAGGCGCCTCAAACTTTATATATATGGAACAAAAAACTCCCGATATTCCCACCCAGATTTGTTTCTTCCATAATCCTTCTCATCTCAGCAAATGGCACCTTCATCCTTTCAGTTGCTCAGGGCAAAAACCTTGGCGTCATCATGGACTCCTCTCTTTCCCTAACAACTTACATTCTACCCAGTAGGAAATCCTCTGGAATCTAGCTTCAAAATATGTCCAAGATCCAAACCATTATCATCTCCCACCTCAAATATTGCAACAACTCTGTGTTTATTTTCTATTGCTGCCCTAACAAACTATCACACATTTAGCAACAATATCCCTTAATTATCTCACAGTTCTATAGGTCAGAAGCCAGGGGACTTGGCTAGGACTTATGCTGAGTCTCACAGACTGGCTTGAGCTCTTATCTGGAGGCTCTTGGGAGAACCCACTTCCAGTTTCCTTCAGATTGCTGGCGACATTCAGCTCCTTCTAGTGGTTTCCATGTGGCCCCCTTCAACAAGAGAAAATCAAGTCTCTCTCATGCTTTATGTCTCTTGGACTCTTTCTTCTGCCAGAGAAAACTCTCTGCTTTTGAAAGTTCTTGGGGATTTGGGAGGTTGAAATTGGGCCCATTTCAGCAAGCCAGGACAATCTCCCTATTTTCAAGTCCATAACTTTAACTACATCTGCAAGGTGCCTTTGGTCATGGAATGTAACATATTCACAAGTTTCAGGGATCAGGGCACGGACATTTTAGGAAACCATTTCTGTCTGCAGCAGCCTCCCAAACTGGTGTCCCCACTGCACACTTGTTCCCCTTCCTATTTTCAACACAGCAGGCAGACCTGCAATGACTTCTCATCTTACTCAGTGCAAATCTACATCTTCACAATGCCCACATGCCCTACACTGGAAGGTAACTAGGATTCCCTTTTCCTTTTTTTATTTTCCGGCCTCATCTCCCTGCTGCCCTTCTTGCTGCTGCTCAAACACCAAGCACGCCCTCCCTTCCCCACATTTGCACTTTCTTGGCCTCAAATTCACTTTCTCCAGTGTCTGCATGGCTCACCACCCCATCTGCTCAACGTCAATGCTGAGATGTCGCCTTCACAGTGAGGCCCTTCCTAACGCCTACTGAAAATTTCAACCTCCCAAATCCCCAGGATTTCCTATTTCCTTTCCAGGCTTTCTCGTTCTTCATAGCACTTTTCACTTTCAAACATAACATACATTCTATCTATATTTGTTTACTGTAATCACCAAAGCAAGCACCACAAAGTAGGGATTTTTGTCCATTTTGTTCACTGCTTTATTTCCAATTCCTAGAGCAGTGCCTGGCACATAGCAAACTTTTTTTTTTTTTTTTTTTTTTTGAGATGGAGTCTTGCTCTGTTGCCAAGAAGGCACCCAGCAAACATTTTTTTTTTTTTTTTGAGATGGAGTCTTGCTCTGTTGCCCAGACTGGAGTGCAGTGGCACAACCTTGGTTTACTGCAACCTCCATCTCCTGGGTTCAAGTGATTTTCCTGCCTCAGCCTCCCAAGTAGCTGGGATTACAGGCTCCCGCCACCATGCCAGGCTAATTTTTGTATTTTTAGTAGAGACAGGGTTTTGCCATGTTGGCCAGGTTGGTCTCGAACTCTTGACCTCAGGTGATCTGCCTGCCTCAGCCTCCCAAAGTGCTGGGATTACAGGCGTGAGCCATCATGCCTGGCACTCAGTAAACTTTTGCTGGATGATTGAATAGATGAGTATTCAGTGTGGAGCAGAACTTGCCCCACATAGAGGAAATGTGAGCTTGGGGATGGGAGAAATGGGTTGGACCTCACATCTTATGAAGTGCCCCTTCCTTATCAGACAAAACTGTAAGTTCCATGAAGACCAGGCTGGGGTCACATTCACAGTACCTGGCACAAAGCAGGTTCTCAGGAAGTATTTGCTAACTACTGCTGATATGATGCGCTAGATTCTGCACATAGATCATCTCATCAGATTCACACAACCTATGGATTATTAATAATGTTATTTTACTTATTTAATCCTATTCATTGAGTTGCCGGTGAGCCAGATGAAATATTACAGTGTGAAAGTACTTTGGGAAGTGTCAAATAATGTATTTCTGGAAAGAAACTTTGGGTTCCCAGTCTACCTTTACATCCCAAGCAGTCTTCCCCTCCACAAGTGTGCACATTTTGGAAAGCATTAATGTTGGAAAGACAGCACGGCGGGCACAGTGTCAGGAGTGTGAAGTCTAGAGTCTGCCAAGGCAAGGTCTGACTGTTGCCTTCGCCGTTGAGGAGGTGTGTGACCTTAGGGTAGTTACATAACCTTGCTAAGCCTCCATTTTCTCTTCTTTAAAAATAGGGCTAATTGTTGCACCTTGTAGGGATATTGTGAGGACTGAATGAGATAAGATAGGTGAAAATACCCAGCAGAATGCCTGCTACTGAGTAGACAGACAATAATGTGAATTTTCGGTCTTCCTTTTACGGGAGCCCAAATCCACCTCTCTGTGACGTTTACCCTTTAATACGAGCTCTGCTCTTGGGAGCAGTGGAGAATGAAACGACTCTCCGTTCCAAACAGCTTTTGAAGCCAGTTATCATGTTCCCTCTCAATCTTCTCTTTCTAAAGGTGAAAATGCTCAGTTTATTCAACCATTCCTTATGAAAACTGGTTTTGATTTCTAAATGTGCACTAGTTTGACAACACAGCTTTTAAAACGTACTATCTAGGAAGGACTTATATTAGAGGTTAAGTTCCATGGAGCCAGGGCTTTTTCTTTTCTTTTCTTTTCTTTTCTTTTTTTTTTTTTGTCTGTTTAGTTCCTGATGTACCCTCTGCACCTAGAAAAGTGCCTTGCACAGAGTAGGCCCTCAGTAAATATTTGTTTGTTCGTTTGTTTATTTATTTATTTATTTGAGACAGAGTCTCACTCCGTCATCCAGACTGGAGTGCAGTGGCGCAATCTCGGCTCACTGCAACCTCCACCTCCTGAATTCAAGTGATTCTAGATTCTCATGCCTCAGCCTCCTGAGTAGCTGGGATCACAAGCACATGCCACCATGCCCAGCTAATTTTTGTATTTTCAGTAGAGAAGGCATTTCACCATGTTTGCCAGGCTGGTCTCAAACTTCTGGCCTCAAGTGATCTGCCCACTTTGGCCTCCCAAAGTGCTAGAATTATAGGCATGAGCCATTGTGCCCAACCAATATTTGTTTATTTAAAGGATGAATCTACAGATATGGTCTGGGTTTTCGTGTGTTTGTTTGTTTGTTTTGAGACAGGGTCTCTCTCTGTCACTTAGGCTGGAGTACAGTGGCGCAATCAGGGCTCACTGTAGCTTTGATGTCCTGGGCTCAAGCAATCCTTCCCCCTCAGCCTCTGGAGTAGCCGGGACTATAGGCATTTGCCACCACGCTCAGCTAATTCTTCTTTTCAATTTTATGTAGAGAAGGGGTCTCACTATGTTGACCAGGCTACTGCTGACATGATCTGTGCCACCCTGTCCTGGGGATCATAAGGTTTTTAAAGCCAGCTGTCCTTCTCAAGTCTCTTTGGGTTCTAAGCAAGAGAGAAACCTGCTTCAAATTTATTTTTAAAGACAATTTCTTGGACAATACCCTTAAAATTTCTCAGCTGCCAGACTTGAAGTTTGGGCCACACAATTCTCAGGGGACTCTTCCAATTCTAGGATTCTGATGTTGCCTCTTTTTTAAAAAAGTTGAGATATAATTCACATAGCATAAAATTCAACATTTTAAAGTATACAATTCACTTTAGTGGATTATTAAAAGCCAGTTTTTAGTATAATCATGAAATAGCACAACCATTACCATTATCTAATTCCAGAACATTTCCATCACCTCAAAAAGAAACCCTGTACCTATTAGTAATCAGCCTTAATTCTATCACCTGCCACCAGCACCTGCAACCACTAATCTACTTTCTGTTTCTATGGATTTGCCTATTTTGTACCTTTCATATAAATGGAATCCTACAAAATGTAGCCTTTTGTGTCTGGTTAATTTCACTTAGCATAAGGCTTTCAAGGTTCATCCCTGTTGTAGCATGTATTCCTTTCTATACCTGGATAATATTCCATTGTATGGATATACCACATTTTGTTTTGTATTCCTCACAGTTAGTGAACATTTGGGTGTGTCTATTTTTTGGCTATTGTGAATAATGCTTCTGTGAACACTTGCGTACAAGTTTTTGTGTGGACATACATTTTCAATGATTTTGGTTACAGGAGTGGAATTCCTGGGTCATATGGTAATTCTATGTTTAGAATTTTAACTTTATGTTTAGAAGTTTAAAGAACTGCCAAACTGTTTTCCACAGTGGCTGCACCATTATACATTTGTACCAGTAATCTATGAAGGTTCTCATTTCTCCACATCGTTGCCAACACTTGTTATTTTCAGTTTCTTTGATTCTAGCCTGTTCTTCCATACTAGTGAGTGTGAAGTGGTATCTCACTGTGGTGTCTGAGTTGCATGTAGTTGCCTCTTGTATGTCAGAAAGTTTAGAGGTACTCCTCTCAAATGTTCATATCACCCTTTTTGTCTTACTATTAGTCATACATTTGTTAAAAAATTCTTTTTCTTTTTTTTTTCTGCAAGAGACAGATCTAGCTCTGTCGTCCAGGCTGGAGTGCAAAGGTGTGATCATAGCTCACTGCAGCCTCAAACTCCTGGGCTCAAGCAATCCTCCCACTTCAGCCTCCCAAGTAGCTGGAACTACAGGCATGCACAATGGCACCCAGCTTACTTTTTGTATTTTTTTAGTAGGGATGGGGTCTTGCTCTGTTGCCCAGGCTGGTCTCAAAGTCTTGGCCTCAAGCAATCCTCCTGTCTTGGCTTCCCTAAGTGCTGGGATTGCAGTCATGAGCCTACTCCCATCCATAAACAATTCTTACAATTAATTCTACTTTCTTACAATTAATTTTATTTTCAACTTGTACCAACTTCTTGAAGCAACAAGTTTGATAAATGTACTCTCTGCCTAAAATAGTACCTGCTTTCATCATTTAAAATAAAAACTGATTACTTCAACTTTCACAACTCAGTTCTAACAATCCATTAGTTAAGAGCTTTCACACTCAACCCTCCTCACTCTTCAGGTTTCTGTGGACATAATGGGTCCTGCGGAGTATTGCCTCCCAAGAGTTGAGTTTTTCAGTGTTCTGAAGTCTCTGGCTGCATGGATAGGAACTTCATCAGAAGTGGGGTACAAGGAGGGTGAGGAGATGTCATGACATCTTCATCCCTGCATAACTTCTCACAGACATAAAAGTCAATGAGCAAAAACCAAACCATCTCCTGGGATAAATGCAAATAATCCTGGACCACAAATTCACAGCAGAAAAAGATCCACCCCAAGTATCACACACACTTAGTGTAACACAGTGGTTCTCAACCAGGACAATTTTGGCCCCCAGGAGAACATTTGGCAATGTCTGGAGATGCTTTTGATTGTCTCCTGGCATGTAGTGGGTAGAGGACAGGAGGCTGCTAAACATCCTGCAATGCACGATTCAGATCCCAACCAAAAACAAAGAAAAAACAAAAGAACTCCAAAAACTACTTGGCTCCAAATGTCAATAGTGTGAGCTTGGAAACCCTGATATAATAGAATAGCAAAGAAGACTCTTCTTATCTTTGATTTGTATCACATTTCAGAGATTTTGGTTGAGCCTAACTGGTTTAGCCTCTCCAGTTGAGCCTCCAGGTGGTAGTGGGGAAGAGTTCAATTTCTATACTCCTACTAACAAGCAGTACTTGACATTCCACCTGTGGCTGCAGTGAATTCTAGTCATGTATAAAATATATATTTATAGGCCGGGCACGGTGGCTCACGCCTGTAATCCCAACACTTTTGGAGGCCGAGGCGGGTGGATCACCTGAGGTCAGGCATTCAAGACCAACCTGGCCAACACAGTGAAACCCTGTCTCTACTAAAAATACAAAAATTTTCTGGGCATGGCGGCACACACCTGTAGTCCCAGCTACTCGGGAGGCTGAGGCAGGAGGTTCGCTTGAACCTGGGAAGCAGAGGTTCCTGTGAGCAGAGATCGCGCCATTGCACTCCAGCCTGAGTGACAAGAGTGAAACTCTCTCTCTCCCTCTCCCTCCCTCTCACCCTCTCTCTCTCCCCATATATATACGTATATACATATATACATGTATATATACATGTATATATATACACACACGTATATGTATATGTATATGTATATGTATCCTGAAGTTTCCTGGAAAAAAAGAAACTCTGCTTCCAGACTTCAGTTTTTCCTCTTAAGGCCTTCAGATGATTGGATGAGCCCCATCTGCATTATCAAGGGTAATCTCCTGTACTTAAAGTCAACTGATTGTAGATGTTAATGTCACATCTACAAAATACCTTCATAACAACACCTACATTAGTGTTTGGTTAAACAACTGTGTACTTTAGCCTAGGCAAACTGACACACAAAATTAACCGTCACACCAATGAAATAATCAGTCATTTCAAATATATTCCCTTGTACAAGCTCTTGGATTACAAAACAAGGAGTCTATATGTCATAGCCCCATGGCTTGCTGCTTCGGATAATCCCCAGGTAAGCTGCCCATGCAGAAAGGATCTTCCCCTGGACACAGCAGGCCCCTGTTTCACATTTGCTCCTGTTACAAAGCAGGAAGTGTCTTGCAATCATTTAAGGCCAACCTCTTCACCTACCCTCTGGATCCCATGCCTTCTTGCCTTCCGAAAGACTTTGACTTAATATTATTCCTTCCCCTATATCATCACCAGTTTCTCCTTTTCTATTGTTTCATTTCCAAATGTTTTGGAACACTCTCCGCTGTTTCACATCTCCAAACCATGCCCAGGAGTCAAGGAGTTCACATCGATATGGCCTAAGACACCAGTGTCTGTTCCTTTGAGTGAGCTTCCATTTTGATTTGTCAATACTCATGCCATGCAAGTTATCAAATATGTTTAATGTCATTCTAATATAAAACTTGCCTTTGACCTCACATCCTCCAGCTAATGCCCCATTTCTCTGCTTCCCATTACACAGGGCTACCACAAATGGCTGTGCAAGTTATGCATCATATAAAGCGTGCCTCTAGGAGTCGCTTGGTGCACAGCCTACACAACCAAACTTGGAATCCCTCTAAGGCCAGTGAACTTCAGGGCCCCTCTCCTGCACAGAACTCTTCCAAGGCCCTGGGAGAAAGGGAAGAGTGGCTGGCAATGGGCTCACATGAACTTTTTTTTTCCTTTGGTAAAATAGGTAAAAGTGAGATATTTTAACCATAATTGGTTAAGACTACAGTCTCTTTCCTTCTGTCACAATTCCCTTGTGTCAGACAGCCTTGGAGTGACTGAGGGCATTTGGGGGATCCAGCTAATTAGAAGTTGGGGGATACATTTAGTCTGCCATTAGTGGAATGTATTTTCACATGGGTATAAATTTGGGTGTAATTAATGCAACCCATCCGAGTAGAAATGGCTTCCAGGAATTCTCACACTTCTGACTTGACTTGAGTCATTAGATAAAAGTATGAGGCCATGATAACTTTGGGAAACAACTTTAGATATGTGAAGCCAGAAGCTAGTCTCTGGAAATTTTTTCCACATAGTCAGGCATGAAACGGTTAAGGGAAAAGTCAGTTCTTACTGCCTAAATGTAAGTTCTTAGCTTGATAATGCAACAAACGTATTGATTTTAAATTTATCATTGTTGGTGGGCAGAGTGGCTCACACCTGTAATCCCAGAACTTTGGGAAGCCAAGGTGGGAGGATCGCTTGAGCTCAGGAGTTTGAGACCAGCCTGGGCAACATAGTGAGACTTTGTCTCTACAAAAAATTAAACAAATAGCCAGATGTGGTGGTGCACACCTGTGGTCCCAGCTACTCAGGAGGCTGAGGTGGGAGGATCACTTTTGCCTGGGAGATAGAGGCTGTAGTAAGCTATGATTGTGCCTGGGTGACAGAATGAGACCCTGTCTCAAAAAATAAATAAATAAATAATTTAATAAATTAAAAATTAAGATAATTAATCATAGAAACAGCATTGTTTATTATAGGAATCAAACAAAAATAGAATATATTAGAATTTCTGTAATTGGGCATCAATGTGCTCTACAAACAGTAAATATTACTGTACATAAAATCACATTTTATATATGCCATCACTATAATGAGGGAATCAACAACTACTTAATTCAATTGTAATAGAATCAATCAATTCAAATATTTAAGACTAGTCACTACTCAAGAAAATTTGAAATACCTTGCATTCTTAGAGCTCTTCTGTTGAAAAAAAAAAAAACTTGGTAGAGAGTTTCCCAAATTCCTATTATTCTAAAAATTTGCATCACCTCATCAAATTGTGAAGCTGAAACAAACTTTTCTAAACTGTTGATAATAAAAATGCAAATTTCTAGCATCCATGCTAGAGGCAAGATAAAATTATCTTGTTTTTTTAATAGAAAATATGATAAAGTCATTGTCAAAAAAGAATGATAAAAAATACAGACAAAAATAGAAAAAATTATAATGGTGCATCTGGCAGTTAATTAATGTAAATAGTATTTTTCTGGGTTTTTTTTTCTTTTTCTTTTTTTTTTTTTTTTCCAAAACAGGGTCTTGCTCTGACACCAGGCTGGAGTACAGTGGCATGTCATGGTTTACTGCAGCTTTGAACACCTGGGCTCAAGCATCTTTTCACCTCAGCCCCCAGAGTAGCTGGGATCACAGGTGTGTGTTCCCATGTACCACTAATTTTTAATTTTTTTTTTGTAGAGACAGGATCTTGCTATGTTGTCCAGGCTGGTCTTGAACTCCTGGGCTCAGGTGATCCTCCCACCTCGGCCACCCAAAGTGCTGGGATTACAGGCATGAGCTACCTCAGCTAGCCTATTTTTCTGTATTTTGTTGTACGTAGAATTTGTCAGACTTTTTATTACTTATCTATTTATTTATCTTTGAGACAGGGTCTCACTCTGTCACCCAGGCTGGAGTGCAATGGCATGATCTCAGCTCACTGCAACTTCCACTTCCTGGGATCAAGCAATTCTCCCACCTCAGCCTCCTAAGTAGCTGGGACTACAGGTTCACACCACCACACCTGGCTAATTTTTGTATTTTTTGGTAGAGACAGGGTTTCACCATGTTGGCGAGGCTGGTCTCAAACTCCTGTACTCCAGTGATCTGCCCACCTCAGCCTCCCAAAGTGCTGGGATTACAGGTGTGAGCCACGGCACCCAGCCAAATTTGTCAGACTTAAAAAAATGTATAATTTATTTTGTAATTTCTGTAATCTAAATAAATATTTTGTAATTTAAATAAATATTTGTATTCACACAGGATTTTGTATTAATTGTGTATTTAGATTTTGTAATCTAGATACATATTTGTATTCACACAGGATTTTTGTATTTTTATTTTAAAAATATCTTAACATATGTATTTTTATTTTTATGTTTTGTTTTCATGCTCTGTTTTCCCTGAAGGTATTACTTTTTTTGAAATAAGAAAATTGTAGAGACTTCAGCTCCCACAAAGCCTGAATTCGCCTTGCCTGAGGCCAGCGTCCTCATGGCTCCGCAGAGGCTGCTCTCCGGATCGCAGTCAACCTCTAACTGGCAAATCCTTGCATTGCTCAGCTCTCTGCAGCCTTTCACACAGGCCACGCTCCCTCCTTCCTGAAACTCTTCCCTTGGCTTAGATGGCACCACACCCTTCTGTTTTTCCTCCTGCCTCTCCAACTGTCCTACTCAGTCTCTGTGGCTGCTTTGCCTGCTCCCCTCAACCTCTACTGTGTCTCCTAATCTTCTCCCTCTGCATCCCTGCCCAGCTGACCTCATTCAGTCCCACAGCTTTAAATGCCACACATATTCCTGCAGTTCTCAAGTCACCCGCCCTAACGTTTTCCCAGAACTCAGTCTCACGGATCCCATGCTCTGCCTGACATCTCTCTTTACTTACACATCTAATACGCACCTCAAGCATCATGTCCCAAACAGAACCTTTCATTCATCCCCCACCTACTCTTGGACCTGCTCTTGCCCCATCCTTCTCATTTTTGTGAATGATTCTATCATCTACAGTATTTGGTTGCTCAGGCCACAATTCTAGGAGTTATCCATTCTTTTAATCTCTTTCTCCAAATCTCCAATAACAAGTGCTCTTGCCTCTTCCTCCCAAGTAAAACCAGCTTCTAGTCACTTCTCTCCAGCGCCGCTGCCCTCTTACCTGGTCACTGCAGCAGCAATCTGAAGTCTCTCTGCCCCCATTCTTGCCCTGCCCCAATCCATTCTTCACACTACACGGTCACGGTAAATCAGATCACATCCTTCTCTTGCTTAAAATGTTTCAGGGACTGCCACTGTATCCAGAATAAAATGCCCTTGTCCACCAAACACTACAATCTCCTTCTCCTGGCTGACTTCATCCCCTCTCCTGCTTGCCCACAATGGTCCAGCCACACTGGCCTGTCTCTGATTTGAACATGTGAAGCTCATTTTGCCTCAGGGTTCACGCTTCTGTTCCTTCTGCCTGGAATGCTCTTCTCCATGACCTTTCCATGGCTGACTCCTTGTCGATCTTGCTCCCTCAGAGGCCTCTGCTGAGCAGCCATCTCCTCACTCTACCACATAAATCTATTTTATTTCTTTTCTTTGCACTTACCACTGTCTGATACATCCTAATTTGCCTATTTATTGTCTTTCTCCCTGCTCTCATGGAAACTCCTTGAGAGCAGAGACTTTGTGTCTTATCATCTCACTGTGTACAGTACTCAATAAATGCCTGTAAAAATGAACAAATGAACGAATGAATGAATGAATGAGTCTGTTTTATGAATGGGAGAACTGAGGCACAGAGAGTTAAGTCCCTAGACTAAGATAACACAACCATAGGTGTTAGAGCCAAGGTTTGAACCCAGGCAGTTAGTTTCAGAGTCCCTGATCTTAACCACAATAACTTTCTGCCCTTCTCCACCCACCTGGCACAGACTTGGTTAGAATTAAAGACCAGAAGGGCAAGAGAAAGGAGCATACAGGGTGGCTTTCTGTCTCAGATCCAAGGAAGGCTCCCCTTGGAACACAGGCAGAACAAAACAACCTAGTGGGGTCTGCTCTTAGATGTTACAAGGCGGAACGTGAGTGGATTTTCAGAGCCATTTGAAATCCACCCACCTTCTATTAGACCCCATCTTCAAGTCCGCTTATACAAAAGCTGGCAAAAAAACTGCCCCCAAAGCCTTCCCAGGGATTCTGAGCAGATATTAAAGTCATCCTTGTCTTTAGTCTGACCAAAAACAAAACAAAAGAAAGTCTACCTCACAGCACTGGCATAAAGTCACCTTCACATGCAAGGAGGTTGTGCCTGGGGACTGCCAGTCTGGCCTTTCTAAGGTGCCCTCACAAGGTGAGTGTGAATGGGTGAGGAGCCAGCTAGCCACTCCCCGGCACCGTCATCCCCTGAGAAAGCAATTTCCTTTCCCTCCAAGCGGCACAAGCTTTAAAATGTGGTCTCAGAGTTCCTGAGCCTGAGGTAATTTGTTTTTGCTGCATTGGATGAAATATTGTGGCCTATTCTTCCCTGTGTCTAAGTCACTTCCTGAAGTTAAATGTGCCTAAGGAGGGGCAATCATGCAATTAATGTATACAGGCAGCCAGGCTTGGTGGTTCACGCCTGTAAACCCAGCACTTTGGGAGGCCGAGGTGGGCAGATCACTTGAAGCCAGGAGTTCAAGACCAGCCTCGCCAACATGTTAAAACCCTGTCTCTACTAAAAATACAAAAATTAGCCAGGTGTGGTGGCACACGCCTGTAATCCCAGCTACTAGGGAGGCTGAGGCAGGAGAATCGCTTGATCTTGGGAGGTGGAGGCTGCAGTGAGCCAAGATCACACCACTGCACACCAGGCTGGGCAACACACACACACACACACACACACCAAAAACAAACCAAAAAACCTATAGAGGCACCACTAAGGAATTAACTCTTCAACGGTATCTTCATCTCGCCCCATCCTCCACTGCTTTTTTCCCCAGAGTTACTTGTTGGTTGGTAGGTTGCTGTTTTTTGTTTTCCCTTCCCCACCAGCCCCTTCCGCCCTGAAACCCAGAAAAGCAGAATGCTTTCCACGTATTGTCGACTTTCTCCTTGTGTTTTCTGTTCAGTGTGTGACAACAGCAGAGGTAGAATGAAAGGATTACAGATCTTTGGAAATGAGTATTTTCAAGCTCATTGCTTGGAGAAACTACTAATCACTTTAGCAAAGGTTATTCATTGGAAACCATGCAATTTAAACACACATTTCTCTCTTTCAGATGTAATTTTTGTAAAATGATAATAATTCAGCAGTTAGTAGAAAGAGCAGGACAGTCGTATATCAAGATCACATTCCAGCCCTCTACCATTTCTATTTCTGACACATAATAAAGGGCAACATATTAATAAGAGAGAAATTCAGAAGGTACTTTCAACCAAGAATGACTGCAGAAAGATTATTTTTTGACCTTTGTCTTTCTTTGCTGGAAGAAAACTAAGACCAAAATACCAACTTTCGTTGCCATGAATTGACCAAGATTAGATTTCTTGACATAATGTCGTCTCTTTTCTTTTCTTTTCCTTTTCTTTCTTTCTTTTTTTTTTTAAGTCAGAGTCTTACCTTGTCACCCAGAGTGGAGTGCAGTGGTGTGATCTCAGCTCACTGCAACCTCCGCCTCCTGGGTTCAAGCAATTCTCCTGCCTCAGCCTCCTGAGTAGCTGGGATTATAGATGTGTCCCACCATGCCAGGCTAATTTTTGTATTTCTAGTGAAGACGGGGTTTCACCCATGTTGGCCAGGTTGGTCTCGAACTCCTGACCTCAAGTGATCTGCCCACCTCGGCCTCCCAAAATGCTGGGATTACAGGTGTGAGCCACCATACCTGTCTTCTTTCTTATGTGTTGCTTGGAAATGGCTACTGGCAAGCTATGACTTATACAGGTGTAAGTACTTTAATATCAAAATTAAAACATTATTATTTAATATAAGACAGTTAAATCTTAGTACATCAGAAAATTTGAGTTCAACTTGGTTAAAACTTGAGAGGAGAGAGAGAGAGAGAGAGAGAGAGAGAGTGTGTGTGTGTGTGTGTGTGTTCCTCCTTATCTTTGAGCCTTGGAGCTTCCAGCAGTTATTTATGATAAGGGCTTCCCAAAATCAAGTGTTGAGGACATCACTGGGGGAGATCAGGGACAGTGTTTTAGTTGAGTGGCAGATTCATGAACTGAGCACAATGTGGAAATGTATTAATCGTAATCAAAAGACATAGGATGGCAGGGTAGGGAGGGCCCTTAACAGTTATGTAATCTCATCACTCTGTATTCAAAAAAAGGCTCTCCTGATAACCTATTATCTTATGAAGGGTGGAGGAGGAAGGAGCTCCTCCCCATCTTGATCCAGTCTGGCTGGGTTGTTTGGTGAACTTGTTGATGACTCAACTACAAGTTCTGATCACAAATAAAGCAGGATTTCTAGTAGGATTCTTTGTTAATTGTTTCAGTTTAATGCATAGGATTGAAAATTTGAATGTTTGCTCAATCCACATGCTTCATGAGTAAGGACGGCAGGTTCTTCTGGTGTGCCCAGGAGATGTCAGTATTTTCCAGGTTTCCAGGGGGGTCTTGGGGAGTTGAGCTCCAGCTTCAGTTAGAAGCTCTCTTCTATAGGAAGGAAGCTCACATGACCTCCCGCCAATCCAACTAGAAATGGCTCAAAGTGCTGACAAAGTCTCCTGGAGCAGCCAGTGGAGCTTAACTCTGGAAGACAGCTACAAGCTCTGCTGATGAAATCAATTACAATGAACAGAATTTTAAGACACTTGTGGCCAGATGATAATCAGACATGGTGGTTACAATTTCCATGGCAGATGTAGATCCTGCTCTTGAAACTCCCACATTGAAAGGACCGTGGAGCTCCTGACTTCATAGATGACCTCCACATTTAAAACACCATGGAGTTCCAAATACCCACTTGTAAGTCTCATGTAAGTACAAGCATTACTGAAAGGCGTATGTGAATTAAGAGGAATAATCTTTCTTCTGGGTTTGGAGGCAAACCATTTACCAGCATTTGGTTTTCAGGTTTCAAAAAAAAGTTTTTCCCTTGATGTTCAGATACTAGCTCATTTCACCGACTTGTCTGGTTTCTTGAATTTCATAGCAGAATTCAAACAATGTCCACTAAGTCTGAGTCATGTAGGGAGGTTTTTGGCAGCTAAATCTGTACACCCAAGGGTGCTTTCTGTTTTATTAATTAATTAATTAATTATTATTTAAGTCCAAAGCTGTTTTATTTTCACTGGGTCACATTTTGATCCATAACATTCCACTTTTTGAAGGGAAGTACCAGTTCGCATTTAGTCTGGTGGGATTCCAAGTGGCCATGAGCCACTGATTATTCAGCAGACACTAAAGACGTGTGAGCCTCTTCTTGCTGATTCCTTCCGCTAGAAGAATGCACTTTCCTGATAAATGAAATCTGGAAACCTCTCTTCTCTTTAATTTGCATGAGGGAATTAGGCAGAGGGCCTACAAGGATTAGGAGGGCTCTTGTACCATTCATCTGGAGTCGCACAGCAGTCACAGAGCTCTGTGGAGATGGCGCCATCTCCACCATATTCAACATGGAAATGACTCTGTAATCGAACTCCATTAGACACTAAGGCTGAGCCTCCCTGAAGTAAGAAATTTAAATATTTGGGAATATTATCTGGGAAATTTGGCTTTAAAAAACATTCACCTGAAATATTTGGGTGATTCATTAAAAAATCATTCTCCGGAAGTTAAAAATATTCAAAGAATGACCTGGATTCTTCCTTCCTGTTGATATGTAAGGACATATTCTAAAATACACACATTGTATTCTAATTGCTTAACCACTGAATTTCAATTATTTCTCTGGAAAGAGGTCAGATTGACTTAGAGAAGAGAGAGGTCTAGGTCTCGTGCCTGGCCATTCTCCAAAGCCTTGGTCTTGCATCTCTACCCACCTGCTGGATATTTGAACTTGGATGTCTAGTAGTCATCCCAAAGCCCAGCTAGCTCTCAGCTCCAATCTCCCCTTTTCCCCCTAACTGGCCTTCTCCTGATTCCCCTCACTGCCTGTCGCACCAACTCTCTCTGCTGCCTTCTTTTCTTTTGTCCTGCATAGCCATGAGTCCCCAAGGCTTGCTGGGCATTCCTTTGCACTATCTCTCACACCCCACCCTTCCTTTCTATTCCCATTGCCTCCAGACCCCTGCTGCTTCAAGCCTGGATGATTATAATAGCATCCTAACTAATCGCTTACTTGTTTCTCCCCCTCCAATTCACTGCTGCCACAGTAATCTCCCTAAAACACCATTTAATCATGCCAAACCCTTAATTAAAAATCTTCATTATCTCTTCATTACCACCAGGATAAAGTCCAAGCGCCTTAGTTTCCTTCCACTATCTGGCCTCAATCCACATTTCCAGCTTACTGCCCACTATTTCCCCACAGTTTTTGTAGACTCCACGAAAACCACTCTAACCACACCATTCACCCACGTGGAATGGTTTCTCCAGGTCTACTGAGATTTGTGTGTATTCCTTGAGGCCCACGTGAAGTCCTTCCGCCTTTTGTGAGGCTTTTTCTCTGGGCAACTGTGTCCTCCTTAGAGCTCCCAGAATACTCAGTGTTCTTTACCACGGTCTGTCATTATTTAGTTTTTGAAGTACTTGTGTTTTCTGCCTACTAAACTGTCTCTTGAGATCAGATACATCTTTATATCTCCCTCTCATTATAATCACCACTACCACACCCTGACAACCATCCCAATAAATTACAATTATGATGTGATCTGGTTATATGATGTTTGGGGTTTGATAGCCAAAGAAAATAACTGTTGTAATATGTCCATTGTGATTCTTTTTATTTGGGACAACTGATATGGGCAATTGGAATGCTATATTATGAAGGGAATTATTTGGTGAATGCATACTCAGTTGAATTTAGCCAATCCCAAAGAAATATAGTTAAAGAAGAAGTGCTGGGGAAAATCATTTGTAGGGAAAGATTGCAATACTCTACACTCCGAAGGACTATGGAATACAATGGAGAAAACCCTTGTGCACAGCTGTAGAATAGTAGAGAGGTTAAAGGGAAAGTGGACACAATTGTGTTACTAAGTTACCATTTCCTTTTAAATTCAGAAATGTGTACCTCTGCCCTCTTTGCATTTATGTTAGACCCACATTGGAGTAAGGCACACAACACCAGGATGGAGAAGAAGCATCAGACGGCTGTCATGATTCTCTTTTGTCTTTTGGTTCTGATTAGATATAGGTACCTCAAACTGAGGAGGACTTAGTGCATTAAGAACAAAACCAAACCAGCAAGTGTCTTCCCTTCTCTGTGCTAGCCAAGAGTGCATTTCACTTCAAGGGCCTTGGACCTTATAGTGCACTTCAACTCACTGTATCCCTGCATCTCTAAGATCCTGCAGGAGTTAAGTGCTCTCCTGGTCCCCATGGCATCCTGAGATCAGGCACCCATCATCTCATGTGCTCTGATCATGGGAGTAAGAATCTTCCTTAGGGTCATTTGTGTACAGAATGCCTCCTTCCTCCACTTTCCTCCCACTTACTGGGGAAGAACTGTCAGGAAACAGACTTCATAAGAAAGCAACATCCAGTGGTTGGAGATGCTGGATTCTTTTTCATTTTCCTTTCCTTTTTTTCATTTTTGTTTTTGGTCTTAAAACACATTTTCCCCCACCAGGAAACAGGAATCTGGGCCACGTGTGCATTGGCATTGTCTCTGGAAGCCAGAGGTACAAACAATCACATCTACAGTTACCACACCCCTGGGCACCAGCTAGAGGTCTTCTCATGTTGTCAACGTCCCTACTGCACAGTTGTCATCTGAGGAGTCCCCAAGAACTAGCTGATGCTCTCCAACCTGCTTATATCATCTTTCCCAAAGGGTCTTCTGCAACAGGCTTTTCTTTGTTTCTCCCAGTAAAACATTAAAACAGTATTTCAGTCAATGAGATCTGAGGTCACACTATGTGTGCAAGACACCCAGAAGACATCATTTTTAAAAACTCAGATTCATTTGGAGCCAGTGAACTCACATTCACATGACTTGAGGTTGTCTTCAGGTTAAGGTGACATATAAACACTTATGAATTACAAATTATTAATATAGTATGTTACTGAAGGAAGTAATCTGAGTTCAAAGTTGCCCTAAAAGTGTTAAAGTTGAGGAAAATATTGATGCAGATGAAAGAAAATAGAGAAACGTGGTATATAAAAACACATGGAGCTGAGTTGGAGTAATTTCTTCAATAAGGATGGGAGTTTAAGAGAATTCTGAATGGAAGTTCCTTTTCCCATCAGGCTTGAAACACAAATTTAGTCTAATGCATCGTTGCATCCATGTCAAACAGCTTAGTGCCAGGCACAGAGTAGGTGTGCAATAAATGTCTCACCTACAATTGGTGCATGAAAAATTAAGTGTTGCAAGATCAAATATATCAAATAAAAATTAGCATATTTCTAACCTTCCTCTATTTTGGTTTAAAATTTTTTATCTTCTTGACTTTTTGACAGGGCTGAGCAGCCAAATGGAAAGGCACGCCTGTGTTGATTATCATTTAATGCACACCCGTAATGGTCTACTTGGCACATGAGGGTTGTGAGAATCAGATGAGAGGCCATGTTATTGCCTAAGAAAGATAATACAACCAAAGCATGTTTAAAAGCTTTTTGCTATTGGATGGACACTAAGGTCTTCAGAGAAAAGATAAGGGCATCTTCTAAATCACTCATGTGCTATAGATAACGTCTTTATTTAAAAAGTTCAATTTTCCCAAGGTTTTTCCCTCCAGGTCAAAATAACAGTTGCCCTTTCTTGCCTGGATACCTTGCATAACGTACCTTCCAGGCTAAAGAGGTAACTGTAATAATTTCCCTCCCCTTGGAAGGGCATATATAGCACAGACCAGAAATATGACTGGAACAACCATTCTTTAGAGAGGAGAAAATATGGAGGCCTTGCTCTCTGTGTGATGCTGGAGGTCTCCACAGTAGCAGCGTGCTAATTGGTGAACTGTGCACCTGCAGATAGCCGGGCAACTCTCTTTGTGACCTCTAGGCACAGGAGCGCCACCTAGTGAGGAAATCCCACTTCAAAACTTTCCAAGCAAAACCGCCCCTACTTTATTCATTTCACTTTTCCTTGAAAAATAATTCTTTTAAGCTCACACAAACATGCTTATAATTTTAAATATTTTAATAAAGAATCCTAACTTCAGAGTAAAAATACTAGAGCTAGTCAAATACATTGTGAATCAGGAAATTCACTTTGTATTACTAACAATTTCTTTCAAATTTCTTTTCACCCATGTGTATTTTCAAAAATGCTGATAGGATATTTTTGAAATATAAAGAAAACCTTCAAAACTCTGGAAGAAAATAAAAGAGGCATGGAAGAGGGGTTGGGAATAGAGTGGAGAGAAACAGAAACAAGACTTCATTATATGTCATATATTGCTTGTTTATTTTTGAACTGTGTGAATGTACTGCTAATAAAAAAATTAAGTTAAAACAGAGAAGACAGCACGTATTCATGTTGCAAGTAGTCATTCCATTTCAGCAAAAACAATATCACCAGTCACATTAAATTTATTTGACAGTTTGCAAAGAAAATGCATCCTTCCCATGAGATTCAAGAATTATCTCCAATTACTTATCTGCTAAATGTAGATGGGTACATATAAAAAGTTGATCTCTCTCTCTCTCTCATCCCTCTCTCTCTCCTTTCTCTCTCTCTCTCTCATCCCTCTCTGTCTCCTTTCTCTCTCTCTCTGTCACACACACACACACACACACACACACACACACACACTTCCTCTGAGTTTCTTACATCTGACACAGGCAGATATCTCAGCTATTGATTTAAAAAAAAAAACACTTAAGTCAATGGTACTCAACTTCCTTGGACAAGCTCTGTCAAGTGTTTTACCTAATTTTACTCTTGGACATACTAACTAAAAAAAAAACAATGGATGTTAAAAGTTACAAAGCGAAGTTCAAAGGACATGTCTTTCAGGTTGCCCACAACTGCTGAAGGCAGGCTCCCATTTATCTTCTGCTACTTAGAACTTGTGCAAAATGTGGCTTATTGTCATGACAAAGACACAAACTCAGAAACTGTCAGGCCAGGCCTTGTCAGCGTTCCTGAGATGCCAGGCCACCCGTCAGTGTGTCTGGGAGGGGCAGACCACAGTCATGCCTTCCAGCACACCTCACAAGGTTTGATAATTTGCTTTGAGGTTATTTTATAAAAAGCCAAACTGTCTACTTAAAAAATGTGAAGATGAACGTGTTGTTTTGAAGATTTTTTTTGCCTCTATTTGCGGTTGAATTTTTTCTGTCCAGAGATCATTTTACGATTAGCTAAAAGACCCTAAAGGCTCCAAAATTGTTTTTATAAAATGGGAAGCAAGCAATATTCAAGAAATTAGACAACTTTTGCTAAGTAAGCAAATGCACTTTTTTTCGAGTTTGTTTTGGAATTTTGAATCAGATTGCCAGTGAATAAAAGCCATACTATCACTGCATTTTACTGTGATTTGCTTTTGGTATGAATATTTGGAAAAATATTGCCTTTGTGCCACATTTAAAGCATTATAATGGAAAATAAAAGAACAGGTTTGGGATTTTGCATATAAACTGCAGATTGTGGCCTGAACTAATCTAATCTTAACAGTATATGTTGCTGTACCTACTGCCAAGTGTAAGTACCATCTTCTGTTACATATATATAAATAAAAACTATAGGCCAGGCGCGATGGCTCACGCCTGTAATCCCAGCACTTTGAGAGGCCGGGGCAGGTGGATCACGAGGTCAGGAGATCGAGACCATCCTGGCTAACACGGTGAAACCCCGTCTCTACTAAAAAATACAAAAAATTAGCCGGGCCTGGTGGTGGGTGCCTGAAGTCCCAGCTACTCAGGAGGCTGAGGCAGGAGAATGGCGTGAACCCGGAAGGCGGAGCTTGCAGTGAGCCGAGATCGAGCCACTGCACTCCAGCCTGGGCGACAGAGCGAGACTCTGTCTCAAAAAAAAAAAAAAAAAAAAAAAAAACTATAGAGAATAGTAAAAAATAACTTCAGCAATTATTATATGACATGTTTCAACAATTTTTCTTTACTAATATTCCCTTAAAGTATTAGATTAAATACAGGCTGATAGCTAAAAACAAGAGAATTGAAGTAAAGGTGTGTTGAGACTTTTTAGATACATACATTTCTACCTCTCACTGTATAAGCTTGTGGTTTTAGTTAAATGCTATAAAATAGAGCAGAATCAATGACAAGGCCATTATTCCATAAAAATGGACTAGATTTGAGAGTGTTATTTATCTGACAGTTGGTTTTGACATTATAAAAAAAGGGGAAAGTATGTACTATTACAACTGTTTAATAATATCTGGATTATAACTCTAGTCACATAGTTGCAAAGCTAAAAAGAGGTGAAACTGAACCATTCTCTAGTAAACTCATGCCAATATCCCATCTAAACTGTTGTACGATCATCCTCTTTATTTCATATCTGACTGTTCTGAAATTGTTCTTAGAGCAAAGACTGTGATCCAACATTTAGTAATGGATCACTTAAGTAGAACATGTCCCTGCCCCACAAATCAGTCAGAATTTGATACTGGATTCTCAACTAGAAACTACTCATATTGCTAGAGCTATAAGCAACATGAAAAAAATCTTCATTTTTGTATATACATGATTCTCAAGTTATTATTTTCTCTAAAAGTATTATCCATTTTGGTTGCTTAGTTCTTTATAGCTGAGAAAGAGTCTAGCATTCTTTTGGGGCTTTTTGAGACACTGTTGCCCAGGCTGGAGAGCAGTGGTACAACCTCAGTACAACCTGCAGCCTCAACTTCCTGGGTTCAAGCAATCCTCCCACCTCAGCCTCCCAAGTAGCTGGAACTACAGGTGTGCAACAGCATGTCCAGCTAATTTTTAATTTTTTATAGAGATGAGATCTCCCTATGTTGCCTCAACTGGTGCTGAACTCCTGAGCTCAAGCGATTTCCCCTCCTTGGCCTCCCAAAGTGCTGGGATTACAGGCATGAGCCACGGCACCCTGCCTAGCATTCTTTATAAAATATTACAACTATTTCTTTTCAGAAAATTGCTGCATGTTATGATAAGACATTTTATCATGAACTAGGTGGATTTATATGGGAGAAATTATTTGTAGCTCACTCTTCAATTAATAAATAGAAATGCTGGTTGTTTCAACTGGACCATCTTTAAAAGTGAATTGGAGCTAATTATTAAACTTTCTATTCAGAATTCTACCTAGAACTAAACAGCAGATATATTAGCAAAATTATTTAAATTAGACAAAACTATGATTCATATATAATTCTTACAAACACATGATTACATACTGCATGACCTAAAGCACTACAACACTACTCTCAACATATTCTGTGAAAATTTCACTAACTTCCTAAGGAATTCCATTTTTCTTTGTAAATCTGTTTAAATCACTAGCTATCCCAGCAAGTACCTTAGCTGGAAAGTTAAACATGGAATTTTTCTCAGTAAGACTTTCCTTTCTTCATTCATTCATTCCTCCACAAACAATGGATGAGTTGTACATCAATGAACAAATATACATTGAGTATGTAATCAGTGCCAAAATGAAAATATACTTATGAATTGATGTGAGTGAGATGAAGGAAAAGAATAGGGTGCTCTGAAGAATAACAGAATTACCTACTTTAGATGGGATCTTCAGAGAGACCTCTTTGAGGAAGTGACATGTAAGTCACCTGAAGAATGAACCTGCAGCAGCCAGGTGATGAGTGAGGCGGGGTAGATAAACAATGATTTTTTTTGGTATAAATTTGCAATATTTGGGGCATATTTCCACTAAAAAAAAATATTTGGTGGCCGGGCACAGTAGGCTCATGCCTGTAATCCCAGCACTTTGGGAGGCCAAGGTGGGTGGATCACCTGAGGTCAGAAGTTTGAGACCAGCCCGGCCAACATAGCAAAAACCCATCTCTACTATACAGAAAGTAGCTGGGTGTGGTGGCGCATGCCTGTAATCCCAGCTACTCAGGAGGCTGAGGCATGAGAATTGCTTGAACCCGGGAGGTGGATGTTGCAGTGAGCCAAGATGGAGTCACTGCACTCCTGCCTGGGTAACAGAGGAAGAGAAAGAAAGAAAAGAAAGGAGAGAAGAAAGGAAGGAAAGAAAGAAAGAAGGAAGGAAGGAAGGAAGGAAGGAAGGAAGGAAGGAAGGGAGAAAGAGAAAGAGAGAGAGAAGGAAGGAAAGGAGAAAGAGAGACAGAGAGAAGGAAGGAAGGAAGGAAATAAATAAATAGTTATTTAACTGGGCATCTTGTATTTTATCTGGCAATCCCAGGTGGGCACCTGAGCTCAAATCAACTGGGAAGGTCCTGGATTGGGCCAGAGCCTCACCACTTTGGAGGGGGTGAGTTGTCTGGCATGAAGTGATGGAAGAAGGGTATAGGTGAGTTGAGGTAGGAGGGCCAGGAGCCCAAGATTACTGCGTGGCTTGTTGAGATGATTCTTTCATGCCACTGATTTTGCCTAAAGCAAAGTTTTGCAGCACATTAGTCAGAGGCTAATTTCAATTTAATATAACTTTTCAATTAATATAAAAACCTGAGAAACATTCTCGACAAATGCACAAACTGTAAACTCCAGCAAGATTTGCTAATTTTCTTGAAAGATAAGTTTAAATAAGGCTTTAGTGGATAAAGTATGTGTAGGTTCCATCTCTGCTTTCCACTTGGCTATTTTATCCAGAATTGGCCCAGTCTGTCACTGTACATGTAGAGGTACTGACAAATGCTGCTGTGGACTGAATATATGTGTTCCCCCAAATTCACAGGTTGAAGCCTAAATCCCCATTGTGATGGTATTTGGAGGTAGGGCCTTTAGGAAGTGATTAGGTCATGGGGTTGGAGACTACATAAATGGGATTTGTGCCTTTATATAAAGAGACCTGAGGGAGACGATCTCTCTCCCGGCCATGTGAGGATACCATGAGAAGACAGCCATCTGTGAACCAGGAAGGATGTCTTTGCCAGACCCGGGATCACCAGACCCCTTGATCTTAGACTCTCCAGTCCCCAGAACTATGAAAAATAAATTTCTTTTTGCTTTTTAAAATAGAGTCTCGCTTTGTCGCCCAGGCTGGAGTGCAGTGGCATGATCTCGGCTCACTGCAACCTCTGCCTCCTGGGTTCAAGCGATTCTCCTGCCTCAGCCTCCCAAGTAGCTGGGATTACAGGCACCCGCTACAACGCCCGGCTAATTTTTTGTATTTTTAGTAGAGACAGGATTTCACCACGTTGGCCACGCTGGTCTCGAACTCCTGGTCTCCAGTGATCCACCCGCCTCAGCTTCCCAAAGTGCTGGGATCACAGGCATGAGCCATCGTACCCAGGCAAAAAATAAATTTCTGTTGTTTAGGGCACCTTGTCTAAGATATTCTGTTATAGCAGCTTGAATAGACTGAGACAGATGATGTCTGGAGAAACAGAAGGTACTGGCAGGCTGAGTTGCCCTACGGAGGCATTTGACTCAACTCTTGCCTATTACAGGGCTGTTCACTTCAGCCCCTTGGGTAGTCTCACATAAACCTCTCTGAGTAGCACATATGATTTAGCCTTTTCAGATGTTTGAGTCAAGAAAACATACTAGTCTCTGTTTTGTAATATTTTATTTAGTGTTAGAAATCATATTATACAATCACCTCCCCCAGCCCAGTGGTTATCCCCACAGAAAGTATACATGTCACAAGTTTGTTCATAACATTTAACTGGTAGCTTTTTGTTAATATACTGTTAAATATTATCACAACGTTTTTCATTCCAACCACAAAACAATCTAGAAAATATTATAATTCAGCTATCTGGGGAAACTAGGAAGCCAAAAGTTTAGAAAATAACAACAAAAAACACCATCAAAAATACACAAAGTGACTCACAAAGGAATATCTGCATTCCATATGCTTTGGGGGAAGTGTGTCTGTTTCCCAGAGCAGCTATAACAGAGGACCACCAACTAGGTGGCTCGAACATCAGAAATTTGTTGTCTCACAATTCTGGAAGCCAGAAGTCTGAAATCAAGGTGTCAGCAGGTTGATCCCCTCTGAGGGCTGCAGGGAGAATTTCTCCCAGGCTTCTCTCCTGCTTCTGGTGGTTTGCTGGCAATGCCTGGTGTTCCATGGCTGCATGCATGCACATGCAGCCCCCTGATCCTCTGTCTTCACATGGCCTTCTCCCTGTGTCCCTTCATATTATCTTCCCTCTATGCATATTTTCTCCTTTTTATAAAAACAACACAGTCATATTGGATGAGGGCCCACTCTAACAACCTCATCTTAACTTCATCGCCTACAAACACCCTATTTCCAAATAGGTCACATTAACAGGTACTAGGGGTCGGGACTTCTTCAACATCTTTTTGGGGAAGACAATTTGTATTACTCCATTTTCATGCTGCTGACAAAGACTTACTTAATTTATAAAGAAAAAGAGATTTGATGAACTCACAGTTCCACATAGCTGGGGAGGCCTCAGAATCATGGCAGAAGGCAAAAGGCACGTCTTACGTGGTGGCAGGCAAGACAGAATGAGAGCCCAGCAAAAGGGGAAATCCCTTATGAAACCATCAGATCTCGTGAGACTTATTCACTGCCACCAGAATATGGGGGAAATCACCCCCATGATTCAATTAGGTCCCTCCCACAACACGTGGGAATTATGGGAACCACAATTCAAGATGAGATTTGGGTGGGGGCACAGCCAAACCATATCACAATTCAACCCATAATGGGGAACTGAACAATACTGGAAAACCTCTGGGTTTAAAAATAATAATAATAATGCTAAGCTGGTACTATTTTCTTAACCTCAGTTTTGATTACTAAGGAGTCTATGTTTGAGTCCAAAAGCATCTTAATCTATGCAGTCCCAGGAAGACAAGTTTTACACTAGATGACATGACACAAGATGCTGTTTCAGCAGACAGTCACAGGGGAGCTGATTACAACTCACCCTCCTGACCACTGACCAAAAATCAGTGATCAAAAGCTTCAAAAGGACCCATTTTAAAAGCTAGTAGTAGTCTGATTTTTGACAAATCAAGATTCCCTAGAAAGATAGATTGCTTAGTTATGCAGTGAAAAGCTCTGGCTTCCTGGTTTCCCCAGATAGCTGATGGCTTTGGCTTTGGGCAGATATTTAACCTTTCTTTTTTTTTCTTTTCTTTTTCTTTCTTTTTTAATTGAGACAGGGTCTTGCTCTGTTGCCCAGGTTGGAGTGCAGTGGTGCAACCCTGGCTCACTGCAGTCTTGACCTCCTGGGTTCAAGCGATCTTCCCGCCTTAGTCTCCCTAGTAGGTGGGACTACAGGCATCTGCTACCACACCCATCTAATTTTTCTTTTATTTTTAGAGACAAGGTCTCCCTATGTTGCCCAGGCTGGTCTCAAACTCCTGGGCTCAAGCAATCGTCCTACCTCAGCCTCCCAAAGTGTTGGGATTACAGGCATGAGCCACTGCGCCCTTTTCTGTCTCAGTCTCCTCATGAGGGAAGTAGACAATGACCCCTAAGTTCCTTCCCAGACCTATGTACCAGTCACCACTGAACACTGAAAGCCGTGATGTGATGTGTTCATGCATACCCGAGACAGGAAAAGAAGTAGCTCTGTCTCATAATCCAGAGTAAGATCTTCAGGCCCTAATCCATGCCTGCACCCTGTATGTTCCATTGACTTAACAGGTGCCTGTCAATAAATATGACACTAACTCCTACACAGTGGTAATGTGCAGGAGTTGTGGAAATACCAATGCACCAATTACAGGAAATGGAAAAACGTAAAGAAACTCTTACTAAGCAGCACATCTCTGTGCTCCCCTTGCCCTGTATAACTTCCTCTCCACCCACTCAGAGACATGGGGGAGTCACTGTGTGAACAGTGTTACAAAAAAAATAGGGACCAAGGCCTTTGCCTTTGAGCAATTTGTTGGTCCCTTAGAAGGTTTACCAAACAAAGGCATAAATGAACTAAAAGGAACATGAACATTGAGAAGTAGCCATCTAAGTATAGAGGAAGACCCATTCTAAACAGAGCAGCAAGGCCTGGGACACTAGCCACACTCAGAATGTAGACACTAGCCACACTCAGAAATGCCTAATGGCAGGATTGACAGACTATCTTTTGTCTTTTCAGAGCAAGGATCTTACAAAGTGCTTCATAACACACACATTTGTGTGTGTGTGTGTGTGAATGTGAACACACAAATGGCAGTCAGTAGTGGAACTACTTCTTTAACATGTTTTCACAAGAATTTCAGCTCACAGAGTGTGGAAAGTGTTTTGAGAGTCTCAGAAAGTACCCCAAATATGACTCCTTTTTATTCTTCAATATGTCCTCAAAATATAGAAGATCCAACTGGACCTATGTAGATCTGTGGATGAAGACTTGGCAAGATCCTCTTTGTTTCATCTTGGCTGGGTTAGTGCTAAGATTTTTGTAAACCTGTCTAGAAAACTATGTCTTTTCACCTTCATTTGGCTACACATTATTGCAGAGGAAGGGTAAATCAAATTTCTTGATGGTGATTGCTCTAGAAGGATGGGGATGAAGGTGAGCTTGGTTTGGTAGACTTCTTTGCATTTCCAAGACGTCATGTAAGACTTGCTTTCCTCTGGCAATGACTATTGGAAGAGAGACTCCTTTCCTCTGAGAAGCAGTAACTGCTACTTCCCTATCCAGTATCACATTTGAAGGGACTTCTCTTTGGGCAACAGTCATGAAACTTCCAGCATTCCCTAAAGGGAAGTAACTCTTTTTTGGCTGGATGTTTGAACTGGCTCCCCGGGTATTCACATGAGCAGACATTTTTCTCTGAGAACAAGTTGCTGTTTTCTGCTGAGTGAGGAGGTTGGAATGAGCTACCTCGTGTCACTACTTGCATCAGTAAAGCTGAGATTGACAAATGATTTGCTCCCGTCACTAGGATAGCACGTTGATGCTGTTGGCGAGACTTTTCCGGCATGGGGCATGCTGCAGAAATCAGCGTTGAGTGTATGTGTATTTGTGTCTGTTTTATAATTTGGCTCTTTTGGGACATACCATTATATCAATAGAAAGGCTCATAGTGTGGGGAAATAATCTGCTAAGGGATTTGTTGCACCTTCTTCCTCACCAAACATCTTTATCAAATGCTGAGCAATGCTGTGTCAGGTGTGTTTTGGGGTTTGCAAGGGGGCTTTAGGCTTAATAGCCAAAAAACAGGCCATACCAATAGACACGGGAATCCCTTATGAACCTCTGCATATATAAATCCTGAGTACCCTATTCAAAACAAGCTGGTGATGTGTTTTCTTTGTCAGTTGCCATAAACTAATTCCAGCTGCAAGTGTGTGCAACTTATCCCTGTTACTTCCTCTGTCACTCAGCTTACCACAGCAATGACAGTCACTGATTATAGATGCACTTCAGGGGTGGTTTATGCATAGAGGTAGCAGCATACTAAATGTTGCTTTAGGGAGGAGGAACTCATGATCATTAATGGCAAGGATAATAACGGTAGGTGTAAGGCAAAGTTGGGGTTTATCATATTTCTTAGTGAAAGAGGAAATAGTCCTTTATCACCAGCTGATCTGTCCCGTCAAAGACAAAGGGAGTCCTTTGGACGGGAAAGTTAAATGGGTTGTCATCTTGGCTGCATCTCACCCCATGCATGGTTCCATTTATCTTTTCTCCTGACATTGTCTGTAACCTAAAGACTCCCATCCACAATAGAGACTTCAAATGGGTAGGGAGGAGAATTAAGAGCTTATCAGACATCTGGTGATAGGCAACTTGGGTTTAGGCTTAGATCTCCATTTAGAAACATCAAAATGTTCATTTTGTGCCAGTTTGAAATGTGACTTTCAAAGATGACCCTAATCTTAGGGGAGTAGATAGTCTGTCTGACATATGTGAATTTCACTAGACAGCCTGGTTTTGCTTCCCTGTGAGGAATTAAAGTAGATATGCTAAAAGGTTGTACCTCTTTCAAAGCCGATTCTCCCTGTAAGAAAGTGTTAAACCGCAGTTGGCGATGGAAATGGCTGATAAGGCGTCTAGTCGGTGCCACTGCCTCCGTGGGTGGCTGCTCTTTTGACTTATCTGAATTCGAAGTGAGGGGCTGTTTGTAACAAAGTCTTATGGACCAAATTTACATGGTCAGAAAGGTTTATAATATAACGAACACGCTTATCATCACTAGAATCTTTACAACAGCTTGGATGACTTTTTAATTGTGGCTTAATATAGTTAATTATGGCAACCTTTCCCCATTTTCCAGGATGATGAATTAATATTACAGATCATTAACGTTACTAAATTGGCATAATGATATAGTAGATTTAACGTCCCAGTTACGTTAAGACCTGCTTTATAATTTGGCTCTTTTGTTATTTGCCTTAAACAGGAGAAGCATGCAATGTACTTGCCTCTTACAGTAGGCTGCATGTAACCACTTGTACTATTTTCCTTAATAAATTATTGATATAGAAAATCCCAAATGGAAGACTTCTTCATCTTCAGACTCCATATGAAGCCAACATTTTCTTTCTAATATCCACTTCATCAGTAATAAAAGTTAGAAAGCTCTGGCTCTTCAGCCAGGTTTTATAATTAGAGAAGACCGTATTTTACATCAGCAAAATACTCATGCTTAGTGGGAAAAAAATGAGAAACGTGGTATGTTCCATTCTGTTGCAATGGTTATACCATTTTAATCTCTTAAGTTCAATATATATCCTCTAGCAGGCTATACTTCTAGGATTTCATTTTTAGATCCTTAAGGCTGCATATATCTGTCAAACCGACATAATGAATTTAAAGTGCTAATGCCTAGAAGACCAGAAAAACACTGAAATATATCCTTGGTTGATTAAATTACCACCTCCAGCTACTTTACATCCTCATGTCCAAATAGATTTTCTTTTTACTTACCAAGTGCCGGATCTGCAAGATGTGGAAGATGTAATTTTATGGTAAAAACATGCACATGTCTTTAGACAAGAACATTTTATTTAAGCATCTTTTTAAAGTCTGTACAGTACTTCTGTGATAGGACTTGCAATTTGATTATGGTCCTTTCAATTATGCTCAACCTGCAGGTTAACCTTGGGATCTGACATGTAACTTACAATTGTATACTTAGAATGAAATTTGCGTTAAAAATCTGGGTACTAATATTCAAATGGTCGTGATAACAACATTGAAAATATGTCAACTTGTTTTGCAAAAATAAAAAGGCAATGATGAATCATGTTAAAAGTTGTTTGTTCAGGAATTGCTTAGATTGAGAGAGTGACATCTCAAGGCAGCAAAAATGACTGAGAGGCATTCCTTGCTTCTGAATGGGGTTGCCTGGTCATCTAACTAGTCTGTCACAAAAGGGAGACCTGGTGGAAAATCTTATTCCTGCCTGTAAAAGTAGCAGTCAAAATAATCCTAAAATAAAAATGTTATGGACCTGAGTGGGGAGAAAATATTGGTTTTCCATTCAACTTTTACTTCTGGAATTTAGGGTAGAATCAAAGCTGAAAGATAATCATTTCTTTCTATATGCCTGTATTCACAGACCTACACTGCCTTAAATAACTCCACACAACTATGCACACTGTCACGTAGTCTAATTCATACACATGTAAAAACACACATGTATACTCAAGCAAACCATGATAAAACTCATATATACAGATTGTAGTATCAGTAATCACTCTCTCACCATATTTAACAGGAAAAGTAACAGCAAACTCAGCAGCAGTTTTGGGGGCTCATTTTCTATTGGAAGATGACCCATTATAAGTATCAACTACATGACACCCTGTCCTGACCATGAGCCACTGGAAGGACCAATTCTGACCCATGGTATGTTTACTGTCCATACCAGTCTGAACTTGACTAAGGGTGGAAGAGAATGGTTCTGCCATTTCAAGGTTAAGTTTCTAGAACCTTGTAGTGCCAACATACAATGCAAAGACAGTGAGTATCAGTGGTTAGACATCAGGGTACTGTGATGTCTGGGGTGAAACTAAAGACCACGATGAACGTGAAATAAAATGACAAGTATCAGAGGAAATGGGGGAAGGTACCGAAGGCAAGAGAGCAGATTTGTAGAGCTTTCAAATGAAACGTTATAATCCCTTTGACAATCCTGTTGACTATGAGCTATAGCAATAGGAGTACAACACAGAAAAAAAGATACATTGTGGGATAAACAGCTTCTTATAAGGTAAAACTGAATGGCCAAAATAGATTAATAAGGAGACACAATGGAGAGAAAAAAAGAAATGAGTCAGTGGCAATATAAGAAAAAGGTAAAAGTGAACAGAGGACAGAAAGGCAGGAAAGAAAAAAAAATGTAAATGAGTGAGACAAAAAAGCCAAAAGACGAAAAAGAAAAAGAGAACAAGAGAGGGAAAGAAGTAATATTTTTCTTGATAAAAATGCACAAAAGGGAAGATGAACTTTGTTCTTTTTCTCTTTCTACTCTCCTCTCTTTTTCTGCTTTTCGCCTCGCAGCACGCCAGCCTAAGCTGAGAGCTGTAATGTCATTAAATTGCAAATGCTTTTTCATTTCCGACACACACTGTTTACTTATCTGGCAAAAACATATGTTGGAAGGAATCCGTTAAATTCTGCCCATTGCCTTGGGTAAAAGTGCAATGGAAACGGCCTCACCGAGCGTCCTCTTTCTTCTTCTTTAGCACTCCCCTTATCTACAAGACGGCTTCGCAGAAAACTGGCTAGTTCAATGAAAAATGAAGATACAGCGGGAGATTAGGGAAGAACACTGAGCACAAAATTCCTGGAGAGAGGGTCACTCCATTGCAAATGATTTCACTCCTCTAGATCTGCATAAATTACTATTTTTAAGGCATCTCCAAAGTCTGTATATTTTTCTCACTCTGTCAAACATTTAATTTCACGCCCCGTGTTCTGAATATGCTAAAATGCATATCTCTGATGCACCTTTAAGCCAGAAAAACGAATGCAAAATTGAAGATAAAATGATGTGATTTGCACTACAAGCCTATTACTTGAGGTATTTACATATAGTTTACCTCTGCAGTTCTGAGGATGATTTATTAAAAAAAATCTGGATTAAGCTCATATAAATATGTATAAATCTTTGTTTAGAAAATAGATTTTGCAGCTGTTGTGTCAAAAAAGTTCTTTAAGATTCTGTGAAGAATTTTCCTTTTAGCACGCTTTAAGAGGGGAAAAAAGGGGGACAGAATTTGACATTCTGCTTGGCGGGGAGAAAAAAGCCTATTCCACCATTCGGCAGTTATAAAGATTCCTTTTATTGCCCTTCTTTACCCAAAGCAGCTGGTTCCTCCTTGCTCTTTTATTATACTCATTTCATTTTCTTTTTCCCCCGCTTTTTGCTTGGGACCAAATAATAGTGTCCTGGATTACAAAGCTCAAATTAAATATCAGTGTTTAATGACTGAAACAATCATGAGTTTCTGAGATGTGCCCCCAGTTCCTGCTCTCCTTTTTCCAAACAGGCTGCCTTCTGCTGCTTCCCACACACAGCCTCTGCACTGACACGGAGCCTTGGAACTGCTGAGGGAGCCGACTTCTAGCTACTGATTTGAAAATGATTATTAACGTAGGGCAAGCAAGATATCTGATCCACTGGAGAAGCAATTCTAAAAACACTGGAGTTTTGTTTAAACAATCTCCACATGTGCATTTCAGCCCCCCTCTCATTTTTTTTTTTAAATCTAGAGTTTTGCCTCTTTGTCTGAAAAAAAAAAAAAAAAAAGCTTCATTTAGTCCGGCCTCTCACATCCTCCCTGATCCCCATCCCTCTGCAATTATTATGGGGGAATTACTCTTTGCTATTTTCTTGTTAGGCTTTGGGTTTAGGAGAATTTAGATAACAAAGTTGGCTAATTCAGGACTGAACACACATTGGACTCTGCAAATATACCGCCCGCTACATGATAAGGGCAGGGCCCAGCTTCTGGGCTGCACCTGCCGTGATGCTGTGGGAACAGCTGCTTCTGGAAGCAGGTAGTGGGAACAGCTATTACTTCAAAGCCCACAATAATCCTTTCGCAATTAAAACAAGAAAGGGATGTTTACAGGCATTTGATCGCTTTAGGTGGAGATATGAGTTTGCTTACAAAGATTGAATTCCAGTTCTGGTGTGCTGTGCCTGCTTAAAGTTGACTAATGACGATTTAAAATAATGAAACTGCAGTCATTTTCAAAAGTTAAGTCACTCTTTTTGCACAAAATGGCTTAACGATCCCCCCTAGTGGTCTGACTCTTGTTACTATGATTTGTGAATACTCTCCTTTCCAAAACTGCCCTCTTGGTTTGTTTATAGGTTCATAGCAAAGAAACTGCAGATAAAACCAAAGTCAGATCATTTAGAATTGAACTGAGCTTCCACTAAATTCCTCCTTTTTTGCTCCTAGACAGTGGCTATTGCTCTTAGAGCAATCAGACTAAAGATTCCCACAGAGCTAGCTTTATATCTTGAGGGTTTTCTTAAAACTGATGAATAAACTCAGGTTTCCCAAGTTCACACTTTCATTGCTGAAATCAGTGAATAGCAGGGTGTAATGCACTCTATCTTTTCAATATTGCTGGTGGTAGCTTTGAGCTTCTGAAGGGAAAATGAGTAAATCATAGAAATGTTCTATGTCTTGTTTTCAGGTAGTTTTGGCCCAAACTGGATTATTTCAATCCTTTGGGATAGAATTATCTTTAAATGATTGAAAAACCCTACACGTTTTTCAAGTGTAACCTCCAAGAAAATGCCTGGTCATCATTGCCACGCCAGTGTTTAATCCTTTTTCTTCACTCTGCACACAAAGGGTGGGCCATCCATTTACTTCAGTGTTTACAGGTGAGATGAACTCTCTTCTGCTTCCTTCAAGGCCCCTGTGGACACCCAAGGGAGGCTGTAACTGAGCTGAAGCCATCTGAATATTTTAAGCTCAGCACATGGAGGCAGGGAGAGATTTCCAAACCCGAAGGCTAACTTCTTTTCCTTTGACCACGTTGCCAGTCACATTCCTCTTCTGGAGTATGTAGTTTTGGAATCTAGCACTTCCATTCATCATGGAAGGGGCTATACAGTTTTCCCCCTTAATAGCTCACATGGAAACATATCAAGATTTCTTACATTACTGGAATATTAGAGAAGAATATTAGATATGTACTAAATGTGCATCTACAAAAAATAGTGCAAAATAATCCTAAAGCCCTAAATCCTGACCCGCAAGAAGCTTATGTTAGAAAAAAGTAACATCAAAATGAATCCATTGCCAACCTCTGCACTTCAGCCTTGAAAACTTCCAGACCTTTCAGTCCTGTTTTCTTCCACATATTTAGACTATTTCCTTCAAAATCACTTGGATATGACTTCATTTCCTTCCTTTCAGTTTCTGCAGTCTCCATCCTAGTCCACAAAATCATCATTTCTTGCTACAAATATCTCTAGGAGCCCTAGTACCTACTTTTATTTATGGATTAATTAATCTTAAACCCAGTGGCAAGAAATTTTTCCCTAAGCATGCAACTTTCCTTCTTAGAAATCTGCTCTAGTTCCCAATTACATAATCATGAAACTTAATCTCCTTAGCTTTTAGGACCCCTAAAATGACCAGCCTTTTCAATCAATCAGTTAGTAATGTAATTGTCATTTCCTCTATCTGCTAGCTTTCCTTTCCCACCCTAGTTAGTTAAACCTGTTTGTACTTCCTTGAACCACCACTTGGGATTTTGCACATACTCAGACCTCTCCTGCGTAGGCAGATCAACCCTGAAGCTAACAAATCTTAAGCTTCAGGGCCTTGCTTGCACCAGCTAAGACCTTATGCCTAACTTTGCATTTGTTTTCTTAAGGAGGACCCTTATATAAATTGTATAAGCTTCACTTCCCACAAAATCAAGATCCACTCCAGGCTTTCTCCTTTATTATTTCACCTAGGTGTGGACATCTACTCAGTTCAGAATGTTCTTAGGATATACACACATGCCTGTTCATTCTCTCTCTCTCTCTCTCTGAACTATGTATTGCACTTGTGTGTGTTATCAGTTTTAGGAGCCTGAGGGTTTTCCTCCCTCCAATTGTGCTATCTTTCCCATTAGATGATATCATAAGCCATTCTAAAGTAGGGACTATTTCTTATTTATATTCTGTAAGAGTACTGAGTACCAGAATATAAGAGCATTGGTTTAATATTTTAACATATTGAACAAACATGTTTACCAACTGCTTCTTGAGGAAGCTTGAAAATGGTTTACTTATAAGTGTCTATTTTAAAAATTATTAAGAGGCTAAACCTATAATTTCACAATAGCAAGATCATTCAAATAGAAATCAAAACAAACATTCATAGAACATGTTCATTGCTGTATCTTTAACCCTAGCATGGGCGGATAATAAATACTTTTTGAGACCACATGCAGTGGTTTATACCTGTTATTCCAGCGTTTTGGGAGGCTGAGGTGGGAAGACTGCTCGAGCCCAAGAGTTTGAGACATGCCTGGCCAACAAGGTGAAACCCCATCCCCACTAAAAAAAAAAATACAAAAATTAGCAGGGCCTGGTGGCAGGCACCTGTAATCCCAGCTACTTGGGAGGCTGAGGCAGGAGAATCGCTTGAACCTGGGAGGTGGAGGTTGCAGTGAGCCCAGATCACACCACTGCACTCCAGCCTGGGCAATAGAGCGAGACTTCATCTTGAAAAACAACCAACCAACCAAACAAACAAATAAACTTTTTGAATAAATTATACATAAGTCAGGACTTGGAGTGAGAACAGAGAGACTTTCTCATTGGTTTATGTAACTGAAAAGCCAGAGGCTTTCACTGGCTCCTGGCACAGCTGGATCCAGAAATCAGTCTCTTCGCCCATTTGGTGCTTCTTTCTTCTGCATTGAATTCACCCTCAGGCAGGTCTACTTCATGCAGCTGCATGATGACCTTCAGCACCTCTAAGCATCCTATTGGTTCAGAAGCCACAGAATAAAAAATCAAAACAAAACTTTCCCAAAATTTCCAACAAAAGTTGCAAAATTGAGTCTCACTGGGCTGACCTTAGGCACAACCTAAGTCATGTGTCCCTGCTGACCTGTGCTTAGAATAGACATGCAACTTTGGGGATGGGGAGGGGAGTGAACCTCATTGAGACTATGGATTGAGAGAGTGGTTAGAGGTGATTCTCTAGAGGGAAATTGAGGTGCTGCTTCCAAAAGAAGGGAACAGATGCTGGGTAGGCAAAAATGGCCATACCTGCCTCCTGGCCCTCACGTAGCTTTTGATCTAGTTGGAGAGGAAAAGACAAACGCCTGAAAAACTAAATAACAATATAAATAGATACGTGATAGATATGTAAGTAGTACTGCACAGCAAACAAATGGTGCACTCACATGTGTGAGTAGGAATGAGATCATCCCGAAGAAGTCCTTAAAAACGAATTCTAAAAGGCACCTATATAAAGTATCTTTGTCATTCTAGGCCACTTCCATTTCTTTACAGAAAAAAATGATGAATACTTAAAAAGAAACAAAAATTTCTATAAATTGATGGTTGGGGTATAATTTGGTAGAACCACTGTAGAAAATAGTTGGGGATTACCTCGTAAGGTTGAATATATGTGTCGTCTGTGACCCAGTGGCCCCACCCCTCAGTGTATGTCTTAGAGAATTGCTTTCATAAGTGTACAAGAATATCCAATGTCTTTATCATCAGCACTGAACATAGTCACAAGCCAGAGGTTGCGCCAGACATGCACAGCTGTGTCATTAGCCACTGTGTTCCATGCATTGGCAACAGCATATACAGCATCCTTCACACTAAACTCCTTTTGAAAACCTTCCACACCCACTTCTTTTCACTGCTTCTAGCATGCTATTCAATAAAGTGTTTTTGTATTTACTCCTCATTCACCTAAGCATACCCTGGTTTCATGGCTGAATTAATGCAGTCACATATGGGGGAAAGTACATGGCATAGACATTATTTCTGAGAATTTCAGCTGGAGAATGAGATTATTTGTCAAGGAACAACAAAATCTTGCAGTCACCATCCAGTCCAGCCTCCCTGCGGTGAGCACAAGCTACTGGTAAAAAATGTTTGTGAAACCAAAAAGAAAAAAAAAAAAAAAGTCCCTGGTAACTCATACCTTCTGTAAGCATACTAATGGACTGGTAAGAAATTCACTCCTTGAAAACAGCAAGGATGCAAGTATTTTACTATTACAGCAAGTTTACATTTATGCATGCCTGCTGCATTAACACATCCCAGCACATTTGTTCTGTCCTTGGCCTTAATCCTGTAAGGGCTGTCTCATCAGCTGTAGTCAGTGTCTTTCTGGGGCAATAAAATTGAAACAGTGATGTTTCATCAGCATTACAGACTTGTTCAGCATCAGGTTTTCATCAGTGATGACCTTGGCAAACTCATCAATGAATTTCTTATTTTTATTTATTATTGTTTTTAAATTTATTATTTATTTTTATTTATTTCTCACTTTGTCATCCAGGCTGGAGTACAGTGGCATGAATACAGCTCACTGCAGCCTCAGCCCTCTGGGCTCAAGTGATCCTCCCAACACAGCCTTCCAGTTAGCTAAGAAGATGAGTGCCTGCCACCATGCCCAGCTGATTTCTTAAAATTATTTTTTGTAGAGACAGGTTCTTGCCATGTTGCCTAGGCTGGCCTCGAACTCCTAGGCTCAAGCAATCTTCCCACCTTGGCCTCCCAAAGTTCTGGAATTACAGGCATAAACCACAATGCCCAGCCCATGCATCAGGGAATATCTTTGCTGCTTCATCAGCAGCAGATGCTTTATCACCACAAATATTTAAATGTTTAATGCTGTGTCTTTTCTTATATCTGCAACCAGCCTATTGAATATTCACAAATCCCTTCAATTTTCAGTTCATCATGATAGATATTTGCTTGTTTCATGATCAGCATACCAATAAGTGGCATGTGCCTACCATAATGCAGACAGATCCACACTTTCAATACACCATCAAGATCTTCATTTTTAGTTTTAGGCAGCATTTCTCTATTTTTCAATTTCTGTTCATCATTTTCAACACAGAACTTCAACAGTTCATCCTTCTGTTTCTTCAGGTCCTATATGGTGGTCACTCCAATATCATACTCTCCTGTAAGATGCTTCTCACTTACACAGCTGTCCAGTTTCTCCAACATCTTGACTGTCTATGCTACAGATAAACATAAATGCTTTTTCTTATCACTGTTACCCAGAGGGATATCTGCAGGCCTTTTTTTTTTTTAGCACTTTCAACAATATCTTTACACTGTAGAGCACAGAATAAGTTAAAAAACAGGCCAGGCATGGTGGTTCACATCTGTAATCCCTGCACTTTGGGAGGCCAAGGTGGGTGGATCACCTGAGGTCGGGAGTTCAAGACCAGCCTGACCAACATGGAGAAACCCTGTCTCTACTAAAAATAAAAAATTAGCCGGGCATCGTGGTACATGCTTCTAATCCCAGCTACTTGGGAGGCTGAGGCAGGAGAATCACTTGAACCCGGGAGGTGGAGGTTGTGGTGAGCCGAGATTGCGCCATTGACCTCCAGCCAGGGCAACAAGAGTGAAACTCCGCCTCAAAAAAAAAATAAAACAAAACCAAAAACAGAGTGAGTAACGCACATAGGTTGTGGCCCCAAGTGGGGCATCATGGGGAACCTGCCCATGGAGCATCCACCCTGCACATATACCATTTTATTACCCTTTGTGGGTGTGTTTGCATGGGGGAATTTCAGTGTGTGTTAAAAAGATACATCACAGCTGAAAGAGGGTGGGAGGGTCTTTTTCCTTTGGGGACACTGAGTAAATTCTATGTGTGGCCTTTGTTTTGACTGCAACCTGTCACATGAGGCCCAATGTGGAATTTTTTACTTGTGGTGTCACATTGGCACACAAAAAGTTTTGGATTTAGGAGCATTTGGAATTTTGGGTTTTTGGATTAGGGATGCTCAACTTGTAGTATATTCATACAATGAAATACTGTACAGTGGTGAAAAATGAAAGAACTACAGAGACACACAACAACAAAATGTATCTTGAAAACCTGACTGAAGAAGTCACATCCAGTATAACACCATTTTTACAAAGCTCAAAACCATGAAAAATGAAACAATATGTTGTGTAGGGGTATTGTTGTCTCTATATAAAATATTACACAATAAAAGGTTTTAAGTGCCTTCAGTCATAGCTTCAGGAGTCAAAAAAGGTAAAAATAAAAAAGAAAAAATCCATAAACTCCTATATTTGTGCTTCCTGAAAAATTTGTTTATGGATTATTTTCTTCGAAAGGAAAAAATCCTCTCAGTTTTGTTAGCCATTTAATATATTTTTAAAAAGTGATTGTAGAGAATTTTTAATCTATAACAGTAGACAGAGTAGAACAGCAAAGCCCCATGTACTTATCACCTAGCTCTAGCAGATATTAACCCATGGTAGTTCTTCCCCATCTACACCTCCATCGACTATCCCTACCCTGTGTATTAAGTTGAAGCAAATATCCATGCATCATCATTTCATAATGACACTCATCCATACGCATTTCAGTATATAGCTCCAAAAGTGACACTCTTAAGAAACCCACAATATCATTCTTACACTTTTTGAAAGCCACAATTCCTGGCTGGGCACGGTCGCTCATGCCTGTAAACCCAGCACTTTCTCAGGCTGAGGAGAGCAGATCAACTGAGGTCGGGAGTTCAAAACAAGCCTGGCCAACATGGTAACACCCCTTCTCTACTAAAAATACAAAAGTTAGCCAGGTGTGGTGGCACTCGCCTGTAGTCCCAGCTACTCGGGAGGCCGAGGCAGGAGAATCACTTGAATCCAGGAGGTGGAGGTTTCAGTGAGCCAAGATCGAACCGCTGCGTGCCAGCCTGTGCGAGAGAGTAAGACTCTGTTCCAAAAATAAATAAATAAAAAGCCACAATTCCTTAACATCATAAAAAATACCTGGAATTCAAATTTGCAATTATCTCTTTTATGTCAAAAAGTTGTTTTGGTAGGGTTTTTTTGTTTTTAGTTTTTGTTTTTGAGACGGAGTCTCACTCTGTCGCCCAGGCTGGAGTGCAGTGGCACAATCTTGGCTCACTGCCACTCCGCCTCCCGGGTTCAAGCGATTCTCCCGCCTCAGCCTCTGGAGTAGCTGGGACTACAGGCATGCCCCACCACATCTGGCTAATTTTTGTATTTTTAGTAGAGACAGGGTTTCACCACGTTGGCCAGGCCGGTCTCAAACTCCCGACCTCAAGTGATCCACCTGCCTCCGCCTCCCAAAGTGCTGGGATTACAGGCATGAGCCACTGCACCCGGGTGTTTTGGTAGTTTTTTAAAAGCAAGATTCAAATAAGGGACACTTTTTCTTTCTTTTTTTTTTTTTTTGTTTGGTCTAGTTGATATGTCTGTTGTGTCTTTACTGTTTTATTTTGCTTTTCTGTAGTCATCTTCCATTTCTTTTTTCTTTGCAATTTTTTTAATTGAACAATCTAAGTTGTTTTGTCCTGTAGAGTTTCCCTTCTGCATTTTGCTGATTGCATCTTCTGATAAGTCTATTCTGTTCCTTTGTCTTCTGTTTTTCTAGGAAATTGAACATTGGATCTAGAGACTTGATCAAGTTCAGGCTGTATTCTTTGACAAGCCCACTTTGTTGGGTGGTTGTATCCTTGTATCAAAAAGCACATGATCTTTGGTTATTTTTGTGATGTTAGCAGGCATTGATGTTGAATGCTTAGACCCATTCATTATTTGGAGTTGCAAAACAGGAATAGTTTCTTGTCCCATCCCTTCTTCATTTATTAGCTGAAATACTTGTATAAAGAGAAATGTCTGCTCATTCACTAGTACAGTTTATGCAGGGAAGGCATGATAAATGTTTGATTATTTTTCCCTTTATCAATCTTCAAAATTATGATTTGGTTTCCTTCAGTGACTATCATTTTTGGTATCATTATGAACTAATGTATTTAACATGTTTGATGCATTTCAATTCATTGCAGTAATTATTCTTGTCCTTCATTCTTTTTTTTTTTTTCTGTATTATTTTTTATCCAGTGGAAGCAGTTACTATTTTTACTGATGCTGAAGTTCCCGCATTTTTGGTTATTGGGAGCCTTTTCAAACTGACCCCTAAGTCCATTAGACAAGATCCCAGTAATCTTTGATTATGTCCTTTCTTTCTGGTTTGACAAGATGTTCTGGCATCATCTTATAAATTTCCTGCTCCAAACCTGCGATACATGCAGCTGGCATCCTAGGTGCTGGAGGTGCTCACTGTTACGGGGCTCACCATTGTTTCTTGGTTTTTGCAGTGGACGGCACTAGGAAAGTATACATATTAAAAATAAACTCTGTGTAGAGTTCACAGCAATACTTCTAGTTTAAATTCAGAGCTACAGGGTTTTACTCTGTCTTGGCCGTCTTTTATTGGTAAGTTTCTTTTTCCTTGTTAAGAATGGTGGTTCTCAAAACATTTAATATTTAGTTTAAAAAACTTGCTTTAGTAGTTGATCATTTTTACTAATTAATAAATTTAATTGGCAATGTTTCAGTTTTTGTCACAGTTCTAATTAAACTCCCTTAAAAATTTATCATAAACATAGGATTATTTTCCTAAAGAAAATTTTAAATTATAATATTTTATATCTAACTAATTCAAAACATTATTGGGACATTTCATGTCTTTTCTAGTAGTGTTAGTAATATGTAATGTTGGTAATGTTAGTATTTTACAGTTTGGGGTCTGAAAGTCCAAAAAATGATTTTTGACTTTTGAATAGTCAATAGTCACCCAGCTTGCTTTGTTTAAACACTCCATGTTTTGTTCACGTAGAATGTGATACTAAATCAGAAAAGTTATCTAGTCTTGCATTTTAAAAAGTGTTTTGTAAGAGAGCTTAGTGATGGCTTAGAATGGCATCATCATATGAAAAGATAGGCCCAAACATTCAGTTGCTTCTAGTAAGATAAGCATATTATCAACCCTAACTAGCAGGTTAGTGGGGAGCTAGGATTAAATGCCAATCTAGGATTAAATGCTTGAAGGGTGCTTCCCAAGTAGGCTCTTCTCACTTCTCTCTTCATAAAAATATAGGAATTGAACAACTTGTCCAAAGTCACACCATTACTTGATAGAGCTGGAGAGATCCTTGACTATAAAAGGCCAATGTCCATGCGTGTTCTTTCCACCAAGACAAACTGTTGTGATTTTAAAGTATGTGAACTATACACTTGACTAGATCTCTACATACTCATCCTTTATCTTATGTGTATGCATACGTATATACACATCTACATGTGTATATGTGCATAAACATATACATACATATATACATATGCACACACATATATAAAAAACATAAGGGATGAGTATGTAGAAGGCTAAGCATGTATATTACTCACAGGTATAACCAATACATAAACATGGCTGACACAGCTTCTTCAGATAATGAGTGCTATATATTTACTACAGGTTTTAACAATTTGTCTTTGAAGTACATGCTTAATTTGGATCATAAATCCAAAGACCAAGTTTACTTTCCAGTCTTGACCTTGTTTAATTCTTGGCTTGTGCTCAAGAAATATTAAATTGTGGCCATATCATACCATGCCACCCTGAATGCATCCAAGATCAGACAACATTGTCTGATCTGGGAAGGTTAGCAGACTTGGCTAGTACTTTGATGGGAGATCGCCTGGGAATACCAGGTGCTGTAGGTTAAAAAAAAAAAAAAAGTGGCCATGGCCGGGCGCGGTGGCTCACGCCAGTAATCTCAGCATTTTGGGAGGCTGAGACAGGTGGATCACTTGAGGTTAGGAGTTCGAGACCAGCCTGGCCAACATGGTGAAACCCCGTCTCTACTAAAAATACAAAAATTAGCTGGGCACAGTGGCACATGCCTGTAATCCCAGCTACTCAGGAGGCTGAGGCAGAAGAATTGCTTGAACCCGGGAGGCAGAGGTTGCAGTGAGCCGAGATTGTGCCGCTGCACTCCAGCCTGGGCGACAGAGCGAGACCCTGTCTCAAAAAAAAAAAAAAAAAAAAAAAAAAAAAAAAAAAAATTGGCCATAATGTTACAAGAAACAAAGTGAAAAACTCAAAATCAAAAGTCATATCAAGGGAAAAATTAAATAGGTCATTTATGGAAAAGTAAGCCAACAGTCATTCTGATCTCAAGTTTTCCAAGCAAAATAGATTGTAAGAAAAAGAACAATGTTCCAATTAGGGCATTGTTAAACATACTACAGTAAATGTTCTGATTTCTATAATCTTTACTTACATAGCTGTCTAATGGAGCAAAATCTAGCCCTTGTACTATATATTCCTGAGGCAAGGTAGGCAACTCAATTCTAGCATTTCAGCCATTAACTTTAAATTTCTTACAACTCTAATATCTACTGGATGTACTTGTTGGCAAACCTGTTAGCTTTTCAAATATATTACACGTCATACCTAGTAACTATGAGGACTCATTTGTCACAATCTGGCTAAAGAAACTGGTGCTAAATTTTGTGCTTCTGGGTAGATGAAAGGAAAGTGAGCTAAAGTGTACAATTCCAACACCATTCCACAAATGTGGAAGCCAACGGGTGAATACTAAAAAAAATGAAATGAGACATATCTGAAAAGTAGCTGCTGTATTTATGAGCTAATCACACCTCAAAGCATAACATTGTTTTTTTAAAAAATAACAGAAGCAATAAAATCCTATTATGGATTAATCTCGTGCCAAATTTTGTTTTTTAATCAAATCTATTTTGAGCTAAAGAAAACACAAAAATGCAAATGAGGGCCCTGATCCTCCAGATCTTGTGAACATGTAAGGGCTGATACACTTCAAAGATTTTTTTTTTAACTCATAAATTTAAATCATTATACGACACAGCAAAACATACTTATTTGTAAACCTTTTAATTTTGTATTCCATGTAAAGTTTCAGCCTAATAGAGGTCTTTAGGAGAGAGAGTTTTAAAAATCCTAAAATTAGATGTTTGCTCAATACATACTGATTTAATTTCTCAACAGTGTCCTATGCTCCTAGAGCGCGAGTGAGAATTCAGTTGTTTCACAAGACAAGCAAAGCTAAACGACAACAGCAAAACCATGTTTGAAAAGAGTCGGTGCCATCAAATATGCAGCCCCATCCTCTTCAGATACACACACCACTTGAACACAAAGGGTGAGAGAGTTCATGGACCAGTTGTTTGTGCAATATTCCCCTGTGTGCTTTCTCCATCTGGGATGAAATATTCATTAGTAGACCTAAACAAACTCTTCAGAACATTTTTATCTCAAAGTGAGAAAATGCTATTCAAACAGGCTGCTAATGAAGCCATCCACCATCTTGTTTGATGTTGCCCTTGTAGAAAGAGTGTCTCAAAGGCTTCAGGCAGTGCCTCCTCTCAGTTGGCAACTGTTTTAACCTTTGTAGGGCAATTGTGTAGCTTTAACACAGGCTTTTCCTATAAAATGCCAACACACGTGCTGTAAATGTAAATATGGTGATATTCACCAACATCAACTGTGTAGTATCAGGCATCACATAAACTATATTTTACTGCATGAGGTTCACTCTGTAGCAGTACATAATAACATATCATTATAAAGATACTTTTTCTTAAAATTCAAAGCGTAAGAAAGAATGTGTTTTAGTTTCTGTCCTGAAGCCAGAGAATCCATTAGCATTGGGAAATAAATGTATACTGTTGGCAAAATATGTAAAAGAAGCATTTTGTACATATACCTTTCACAAGAATATCTCACACTACCTGCAAGCAAATATGTAATGTGAAATAATTTTATATTATTTCAAGATGTGTGTGTATATGTGTCATAGACACAAAACTATAAGTGAAGTGAAAGCATATAAGATGAAATTTTTACATTAAGATTGTAACGATGCAAAGACATTTTAAGATGCTCTTGTCATCCATGCAATTACTACTTTTGTTCCATTGGGTGACTACAGTGATTAGGAAGATGATTTTGTAGGATTTGAGCTGACATAAAATGTGTGTCAGAGCCCATAGGTACTATGTAGAAAGTCACCAAATATAGTATTCTCTACCACATGACACAGATATTTCAAACAATATTCATTTGAAGACAAAACTCAATATTTAACCCCAATGAAATTGCCCTTCTTCATGTACTTTCTGTTTTAATTCATGACACACTCTCTGTGGTAGGCAGAATTCTAAGATGCCCCCCAGGGACCCACACTTTCGAGTATAAGCAGGACCATGAATGTGATGAGAGAGCGCTCCAGTGATACCCCGTGTGGCAAAAGTGAAGGGATCGTGCAGATGTAATTCAAGTCCCTCCCCAGCTGGCCTTGAGTTAATCAAAAGAGAGATAAGCCTGAGTGGGCCTGATCTAATCAGGTGAGCCCTTTAAAGAGGGTCTAGAAGTAAACTAAACTCTAGAAGTCAGAGAGATTCTCCTGCTGCCCCTGAAGAAGTAAACTGCTGTGCTGAGAGAGGACCTGGGAGAGGGCCACATAGCAAGGAACTGGGAGCAGCCTCTAGATGCTAAGAGTGGCCGTGGCTGACAGCCAGTAAGAGAACAGGGACTGAATTCTGCTAACAACCACATAGGCTTGGAAGAACATTATGGGCTGCAGAAAATAACACAGCCACTCTGACACCTTTGTTGAAGCTTTGTAAGACCCAGGGAAGAGGACCCAGCTCACTTGAGCCCAGGAGTTCAAGAGCAGCCTAGGCAACATAGTGAGACCTCATCTTCACAAAAATTTTTTAAAATGACACGGGAAGCTCATATGAGCCCGGGAGGTTGAGGCGGTAGTGAGCTGTGATTGTGCTACAGCACTTTTGCCTGGGTAACAGAGCGAGATCCTGCCTCAAAAATAAATAAGTAAATAAGAACTAAAAAATAGGCCAGGCAGGGTGGCTCATGCCTGTAATCTCAGCACTTTCAGAGGCCAAGACAGGCGAATGGCTTGAGCCCAGCAGTTCAAGATCAGCCTGGCCAACATGGTGAAATCCTGTCTCTACCAAAAATACAAAAATTAGCCAGGTATGGTGGCAGGCACCTAAAGTCCAAGCTACTCCAGAGGCTGAAGCACAAGAATCACTTGAACCCAGGAGGCAGAGGCTACAGTGAGCCAAGATTGCAGCACTGCACTCCAGCCTGGGTGACAGAGCGAAACTCTGTCTCAAAAATAAATACATAAATACATGAGTAGAATTTGTATTCCTTAGTCTGTTATTCAAAAGGCTTTTTGATTGACCACCTTGCTAGCCTCTTCTGGCACTCTCCAACTTGTGTCCTGCCCTCTGGCCTTACCAAACAACATGTATTTCCCCAAATAAGCTCATTCAGACCTCTGCTTTGCATGGGCCATTTAGTTTGCTTGGAATGCCCTTCCTTCCTTGGGCCTTCTGGTAAACTTCCTGGCTCATTCTTCAAGATTCCAATATCTTCACCTTGCCTTTCATCACCATGAAGCCCTCTCTGTCCACCATCAAAACCCTGCAGTTGCTTTCTCCAGTCTTTCCATTAAACTGTGTGCAGAACTCCTCTGGTACTTACTCACTGTAATGCCTGTGTCTGATTCCATGCCTATCTGTTACCTGTAAGAGCTTCCTGAGGACAGAGCCTCCATCCCCTTTCTCATTCCTTTGTATCTTCACCTCTAACACACCCCTCGGGACATAGCAAGCAGTGAGTAAAACTTCACGAATGAAAGAAGATATAGTAGGAACTCAATAACAACATCAAATGTTATTTATGAAACTTCTAAAAATGCTTGGCATTGTACAAAGTGCTATGTAAAGTTTAAAAGGTACAATGAATTGACATCATAAACTAATATTGCTGATAAAGATAAACCATGAAAACACTACAAGCAGGAAGGAAATTAAAACAAACTAAAATTAACAGCAGAAATACTATTACATTTGTGCTATGAATAAATGAGTGTACTGCAAAGTAAAAAAGTTAATTTGGGCATGAAACAGAAATCCAGAATTGAATGAGAAGTACAGAATTTCACTACAGAGGGGAAAGGCTACTATCCTGGCATCCTGCCCTTTCTCTCGTTTGCTGTCCTATAAAACTCACCTAGTGCCTACTACATGCCAGATGGAGTGCCCAATAAAACAGGTCCACTCCAGTCTAGCGGAACTTTTAGTGAAGATGCATTTCTGTTATGTTACCTTCCCCTTGATGAAAGAGGCTACTTGCCTTTAAAAATCTTTAAGAAACGATTTAGCATTGTTTATAAAAATGAAAAATCCACATGTCTAGGAATTCGTTAAGTAAGTTATGTTCACACAGTGGAATAGTGTTCAGGCATTGTAACTGGTGCTAAAAATTAATATATCCTGCACATGATGAAATAATATTATAGAATTATCCCATTTAATATGTGCATGATATTTATATTATACTCAACCTTAAGGGGGAAAATCTGCAAGAATATATACAAATTTATTAACAGTAGTGTCTAGTTGGTAGAGATAGGTTTTTCTGTTTTTTGCTTGTAATATTCTTTGCTTGATTATACTTTCTAATTTTCCCCTATTAAACTCCTCTAATTTTCTTGTGTATTTAGTTTTACAACGGAGTATGAGAAAAAAGGAATTTTCAATTAAAATGAAAAAATACTTCTTTTTTCTTTTGAGACAGGGTCTCTGTCACCCAGAGTGGAGTGCAATGGTGTGATCATGGCTCATTGCAGCCTTGACCTCCTGGGCTCAGGTGATCCTCCCACCTCAGTCTCCCAAACAGCTGGAACTAATTTTTTAAAATTTTTGTACATTTCATATTTGCCCAGCTAATTTTTGTAGTTTTTGTAGAGATGGGATCTCACTATGTTGCTCAGGCTGGTCTCAAAAACTCCTGGGCTTAAGCAATCCTCCCACCTCAGCCTCTCAAAGTGCTGCATGTAGCCATTAGGAAGTCATTTTTCCCATTAGCCAACTTATTTAGGCTGGTGGTCATCTTTCAACAAATATCTATTGAGTACCTATTATGTGTTAGGCTTCCTGCTAAGTTTTGAGAATAGACTAGTGATACAGTTCTTGCCCTCAAGGAGCTCAAAGTGTAGAGAAGAGGAAGAAAATGGAAAATTGAAGTGCAGTATGGCAAGGCAAGAACCACAGGAGCATAAGGGAGGGATATCTAACCCACCTGGGAGCTAGGGGAGCCAGAGAGGCTTCCCAGAGGAACTCACACCTAAGTTGAGCCCTGAAGATCAAAAGCCAAAGGATTCTTATTAATCATTTCTTAAAAATTAACAAACAGCTTCCTTCCTTCCATAGTTGATGAGAGCCTAAATGAATGAGGATGTGTACTGACTTACAGTTTTTCTTTCATGGATTCCATTAAGTAATACTCTCAGATGTCCTGTGGTCCCCAACTCAGGGCTGAGAGAGGCTCTCAGTGGCCAGTTGTCCTTTCCTCTGCTTCTGGTAGCACCATCAGCATTGGACTATGGCGACTGACTTTTGGCAGGGGGGAGCATGCCCAATCACTAAGTTCTTTCTAAAAGTCTAACCTAAATTGCTTTTACCATAGTTTTGAATTATTGCATATAATTCTGTTATCTGTGAAATATAAAAGAGCTATGTCCTCCATATCACACACTTCCCCTTCATTTACTTAAAAAAAAAAAATAGAATCATGGTCTTGCTCTGTTGCTCAGGCTGGAGTGCAGTAGGGTGATATCATAGCTCACAGCAGCTCTAACTCCTGGGCTCAAGTGATCCTCCCACCTCAGCCTCCTGAGTAGCTGGAACCCAGGCGCTTACCACCATGCCCAGATATATATATGATGTTGGTTACATGGATGTATACATCTATCAGAATTCACCAAGATGTATACTTAAGATCCATGCATTTTACTCTATGTAAACTTTACCCAAAAATATTTTTTTAAAGATGGCATTGTAATCACAGCTATGAAGGGAGCTGACAAACAAAGTTGTTCCACATAAGATGGGGGCATAACTAACTAGGCACAAGGCATAGAAGCAAAATTCATATTGGACTTAAAATCCAATAACTAAGTTATAGACTAGTGATACAGTATATCACTAGTGTATACTAGTATAGACTATACTAGTCTATGAGTGTGTATATATATACTTGTAGAGATGGAGTCTCACTATGTTGCCAGTCTGGTCTTGAACTCCTGGGCTCAAGCGATCCTCCCACCCCAGCCTTCCAAAGTACTGGGACTGCAGGTGTGCGCCACCTCTCCCAGCCTCATTTACATTTTTGTTTTTAAGAAGTCCCCTCAGCCTTTTCTTTAATCCTTGTAACTATCTGTCGTTTTACATTTCCTCATAGGATCTACTTTACATGGTTTTAGCTAATTTTCTTCTACTCTCTTCAATAGTCCTCTCAAAATATTAAAATCCAATTTAATCTAACATTCCACTGGGTTTAGCCTAGCTAGACTAAGTAAAACAAAATAATACATTTTCAGTTCTTCCATGTAATGCTTCCATTTAACATATTCAGGTCTTGTAGAGTAAAATCTACTCTATAACTTAGTCATTGGATTTTAAGTCCAATATGAATTTTGCTTCTATGCCTTGTGCCTAGTTAGTTATGTCCCCATCTTATGTGGAACAACTTTGTTAGCTCCCTTCATAGCTGTGATTACAATGGCATCTTTAAAAATATTTTTAGGTAAAATTTACATAGAGTAAAATGTATGCATCTTAAGTGTACATTTTGGTGAATTTTGATAAGTGTATATATCCATGTAACCAATATTCAGTCAAAATAAGAATATTTCTAGCACCCCAGAAAGTTCTCTTGTGTCCCCTTCCAATCAGCTCTCACTGCTCTTATTTTTATCACCATAGATCAGTTTTGCCTGTTCTGGTCTTGGTTCTGCTTCTATGTGACCACGTGTTTTCAGCAAATTTTTATCCCTGGAGGCTTTAGATTCCTGGTCAGTAAAATAAGGGGATTATTTTAATAGAACCTCTAAGACTCCTTTTCAGATCTAAGATTTTTTTTCTTTTTTTTTTTTGAGACAGAGTCTCACTCTGCCATCCAGGCTAGACTGCAGTGGTGTGATCTTGGCTCACTGCAACCTCTGCCTCCTGGGTTCAAGAGATTCTTCTGCCTCAGCCTCCCGAGTAGCTGGGACTACAGGCGCACGCCACCACTCCTGGCTAATTTTTCTATTTTTAGTAGAGATGGAGTTCCACCATATTGGCCAGGCTGGTCTCGAACTCCTAACCTCGTAATCTGCCCGCCTCAGCCTCCCAAAGTACTGGGATTACAGGCATGAGCCACTGCACCCAGCCCAGGTCTAAGATTTTAAGAATTGCCACTCTGATCTGATCAAAATAGTCAAATGTTTAGGATAAAATGTTTCACATCCCCTTGCTGCACTCTAGCACTTAGGGAAGATGCTAGGGCTGTCAAAGTACTCTTCTATGTACTTGTAAAAAAATGACTAGAAAAGAAAAAATAAAAAAATAAAAATAGGCCAGGCACGGTGGCTCACACCTGTAATCCCAGTACTTTGGGAGGCTGAGGTGGGCAGATCACCTGAGGTCAGGAGTTCAGGGCCAGCCTGACCAACATGGTGAAACCCTGTCTCTATTAAAAATAAAAAGTTAGCCAAGTGTGGTGGTGCATGCGTGTAATAATACCAGCTACTTGGGAGGCTGAGGCAGGAGAATCACTTGAACCTGGGAGGCGGAGGTTGTAGTGAGCTGAGATTCCACCATTGCACTCCAGCTTGGGCAACAAGAGCAAAACTCCATCTCAAAATAAATAAATAAATAGATGATAATCTTTGATTTTTAAATATTAAAATTCTTTTACAATTTTTCTTATTACAAAGAGTAAAACATGATCTTTGTAGAGTATTTGGAAAATGAAGAAAAGGATAAATAAGAAAATCTAAATTCCACCACCCTGAGATAATCATCAAGATTTGGTTGCATTTTTTCAGTTCTTATATAATACTATATATAGTAGCACAAAGTTGGAATTGGAGAGTATTGGCATATATGAAGTTTTCATTTTTTTTTAACTTAACATTTATTTTATCATGGCAATTTGTACATCAGCATTCTTCAAAAATGTCTTTGCAGGGTGGATTGGAACAATTTGGAAAAAGAAAATGTTGGATCCCTACCTGACCCTTTACACAGCGGTTCTTGAGTCTGGTTGTACATCTCAAGTCACTTGCAGAAATTCAGAAACAATACAGTGACCACACCCCACCCTCAGAGATTCTCGACAAATTAGTCTGGGATGGAATCTAGGCATTAATATTTTTTTTCTCATGTGATTCTAATGCATAGCCTGGATAAGAACTATTGTTTTATATAAAAATAAATTCCAAGTAGATTAAAGATTGATTGTAACAATTGAAGCCATGGCATTAGTGTATACAGATGCCAGTGAAGATGGAATCTTGGGTACTGAAGAAAACCAAACGCAGGAACCCCAGAGGAAAATATTCACATACTTGATTATATGAAAGCTTTAAATTTCTGTATGCCAAAACAATCATATAAAAAACTGAAAAGCAAATCACAAAGCAGGAAAAATATTTTCAATATGCATTGTAGGCACAGTTCTTAGCAAGTGTAAAGAAAAAGATGAAGAACTAACAGAAAAGGCCAAGCATACGCAAATAACCCAGAAAAAAGTCATTTTATATATAAGGAGATAAAAAGCATTTCCTTTTCAAATAAAAAATAAGCTGATCTTCACTTCAGAATCTATTCCTCCTTTTCTGACTCCTCCTCCGCCACCACCTCCGCCCCCACCACTTATAACCCAGAGGCTGTACAGTAGTATTTACATTCCTGCCCAGAAGCTCCTTAAAAAAAAAAAATCAAACTCAAGGCAGATATATTAAAACTAAAACATGAATATATAAAGAAGAAAGTCACACTGGACACATAAAGATCTCATAAAACCAGAGGCAAAGGAACGTAGCATCATGTTATTACTGCCTGAGTCCAGCTTTGCACAGGTTCAACTTGCAATAAAAGGAAGTCTTTTCAATCTGCTCTAGTGACTTTACCCTTATTAGAATGCATACTCATTATTTTCTGATTACTCCTCTACATAAAACATATCATTTTGTACCTTGGTTTCCACACCGCTAGTATGGTATTTATATTTTATCTCTAAAGATTGTAATAAATCACTTCAAACACAATAACCCATTTAAGAATGGATTTCATAGGCAAAAAGGTGCACCTTTAGTGATGTGATTGCAATCATCAGATGCTCCAATTCTCCTGAAGCATGTATTATACAGTGTGTACACAAATGCTGCAGCAGTGTAGAAGAGGCTATTACAGGCTGAGTGAGTCAACTCAACTCAGTATGTACTTCCTAGTTTCAGGATGTATCCATAGGAACCCTTTGAAATGTTTTGTTTTATTAATTTGGCTCCTTTCTAGTTTTCACTAGAGCCAATGCTTTCAAGATAATGCAGTTTAGACATGTCACAGCTGTTGAAATTCAGCATAAGCTTGAGCTGACAGTGGTGTATCATCAAGAATCAGAAAAACTAAAACAACATTATGATAAAGAGGAGAAGTATGAAAAATACGGAGAAGACAAAGGGCAGGAAATATTGCCTTACCGACTTAAAGCAGAGCCCTGGAGGGAAACATCTGGTTTGGAGCAAACGGTGATTCTTTTAGCACACTGAAGAGTTCTCACTGGATAGAGTGAGGAGTGGCTGGATCTGAGAGAGGGGTTCCTGGAAGCTGAAGAGCTGGCAGGAAATGTTGCTCTCTGGAAGGGAATTCATATTTTAAAAGGTGAAAGACCTATGACCTTAAAATCTAGATAGAAGCCATAATCTGTAATTTTTGCTATGTGTTTAAAACCCAACCTTCCTCTGCCAGGAATGTTTTCCATCTTGAATTCTCAGGTTAACTCTATGAACCACTCTACATTCTTTGAAGAACAAAGATAGAATTCACAGGGATTTAAAAGCCTTGTTAGTTTGGAAATATTAAAATTTAACAACTACCAGGTATCATTTATTTCCACAAAAGCTGCTGTCTTTACAAAATGAAATAAAACATAGTCTACTAATTTGACAAGGAACATAAGTTAGATCAATTTGTGGTGTACCCAGAAAGAAACCACTTTGCACTGAAACAATCCGTCTCTTACTTACCCTGGCCCCCTCGCCAAAAAAAAAAAAAAAAAGCCCTTTACAAACATTGACTTCTGAGTAAGTCTTAAAAACTAATCTTCTGAAAGATCTATAAGGCTCACAGGCTAGGCAAGAGATTTAAAAGTTTATTTTGTGTGGGAGTAAGTTGGAATGCAGTCATGTGTGAATTAGATAGAATCTTGAACATATCCCAAACACACCTAACTTTCTGTTCTAACCACATATGTATGATTATTTAAAACAAACATTTCATCTCATGCACATTTAAATATTATCTCCACGAACAGACAGATTAGGAAGAACATCAGGCTCGCTGAAAATTTTACACAAAACCTTCAGGTCTATAAACAATGAGCATTGCACTGAGTGGGAACAAGCACCATACATAATCTTTACAACAATTCCATGAGCTCCTAATATCAGAACTCATCTCTCAGATCTGGCCACTTCTCACTGTATCTTGTAGGACCTTTTCCTGTACTAAAAGAATGACTGTTTGCTCTGAAACAGATTACAAATAAGAAAATTGTTGAAAAATGGCACAGCCAAGATTTGAATTCAGGTCTGTCTTGCCACAAAGGCCATGCTCTTTTCCAGTATATCATAATACCTTCTAACTGTGAAAGGTTTCAACATCTTTTATACCTAACCAGCCATATTTTACAGCACCTAGTGGCAATAAATCTGAAATATAAGTGATGTATAAAGCAAAAATTCAAACAGTACAACTTGCCAGGTGTGGTGGCTCACGCCTGTAATCCCAGCACTTCGGGAGGCTGAGGTGGGTGGATCACTTGAGGTCGAGAATTTGAGACCAGCCTGGCCAACATGGTGAAACCCCGTCTCTACTAAAACTACAAAAATTAGCAGGGCGTGGTGGCGGGAGCCTATAATCCCAGCTACTCGGGAGGCTGAAGCAGGAGAATTGCTTGAACCCGGGAGGCAGAAGTTGCAGTGAGCTGAGATTGTGCCGCTGCACTCCAGCCTGGGCAACCGAGCAAGACTGTCTCAAAAACAAACAAACAAACAAACAAAAAAACAGCTGATTTTAAATAGACCTTACAAAGCAAACAGATATGACTCGAGAGTGAATCTGAATGTTCTCATTCTTCATACTGCTAGAGTTTATACTGTATTAAGTACCCGGATTTTTTTTTTTTTTTTTTGAAACGGAGTCTTGCTCTGCCGCCCAGGCGGGAGTGCAGTGGAATGATCACGGCTCACTGCAACCTCTGCCTCCTGGGTTCGAGTGATTTTCCTGCCTCAGCCTCCCCAGTAACTGGAATTACAGCCACATGCCACCATGCCCAGCTAATTTTTGTATTTTTAGTAGAGACGGGGTTTCACCATGTTGGCCAGGCTGGTTTTGAACCCCTGACATCAAGTGATCCACCCACCTCGGCCTCCCAAAGTGCTAGGATTACAGGTGAGAGCCAGCGTGTCTGGCCGTTTTTTTAAAAAAATCTCATCAGTTTGGGATGATAAAACTTTCCAAAATGTATTGAATGATGGTTCTACATCAGGAAATCTATTACTGCTGCTCACCATGTTGATAGAACAAAAGAGAATAATTATATCATCATATACTTGGATGATGAAAAGGCATTAAACAACATTCATTTTTTATTTTATTTAAAAAAATCATGAGTGAACTCCCATTCACAATTGCTTCAAAGAGAATAAAATACCTAGGAATCCAACTTACAAGGGATGTGAAGGACCTCTTCAAGGAGAACTACAAACCACTGCTCAACAAAATAAAAGAGGACACAAACAAATGGAAGAATATTCCATGTTCATGGATAGGAAGAATCAATATTGGGAAAATGGCCATACTGCCCAAGGTAATTTATAGATTCAATGCCATCCCCATCAAGCTACCAATGACTTTCTTCACAGAATTGGAAAAAACTACTTTAAAGTTCATATGGAACCAAAAAAGAGCCCACAATGCCAAGACAATCCTAAGCCAAAAGAACAAAGCTGGAGGCATCATGCTACCTGACTTCAAACTATACTACAAGGCTACAGTAACCAAAGCAGCAGGGTACTGGTACCAAAACAGAGATATAGACCAATGGAACAGAACAGAAGCCTCAGAAATAATACCACACATCTACAACCATCTGATCTTTGACAAACCTGACAAAAACAAGAAATGGGGAAAGGATTCCCTATTTAATAAATGGTGCTGGGAAAACTGGCTAGCCATATGTAGAAAGCTGAAACTGGATCCCTTCCTTACACCTTATACAAAAATTAATTCAAGATGGATTAAAGACTTAAATGTAAGACCTAAAACCATAAAAACCCTAAAAGAAAACCTAGGCAATACCATTCAGGACATAGGCATGGGCAAGGACTTCATGTCTAAAACACCAAAAGCAATGGCAACAAAAGCTAAAATTGACAAATGGGATCTAATTAAATTAAAGAGCTTCTGAGAGCAAAAGAAACTACCATCAGAGTGAACAGGCAACCTATAGAATGGGAGAACATTTTTGCAAGCTACCATCTGACAAAGGACTAATATCCAGAATCTACAAAGAACTTAAACAAATTTACAAGAAAAAATAAAACAACCCCATCAAAAAGTGGGCAAAGGATATGAACAGACACTTCTCAAAAGAAGACATTTATGCAGCGAAAAGCCACATGAAAAAATGCTCATCATCACTGGCCATCAGAGAAATGCAAATCAAAACCACAGTGAGACTCCATCTCACACCATTTAGAATGGTGATCATTAAAAAGTCAGGAAACAACAGGTGCTGGAGAGGATGTGGAGAAATAGGAACACTTTTACACTGTTGGTGGGACTGTAAACTAGTTCAACCATTGTGGAAGACAGTGTGGCGATTCCTCAAGGATCTAGAACTAGAAATACCATTTGACCCAGCCATCCCATTACTGGGTATATGCCCAAAGGATTATAAATCATGCTGATATAAAGACACATGCACACATATGTTTATTACGGCACTATTCACAATAGCAAAGACTTGGAACCAACCCAAATGTCCATCAATGATAGATTGGATTAAGAAAATGTGGCACATGTACACCACAGAATACTATGCAGCCATAAAAAAGGATGAGTTTGTGTCCTTCATAGGGACATGGATGAAGCTGGAAACCATCATTCTCAGCAAACTGTCTCAAGGACAGAAAACCAAACACCGCATGTTCTCACTCATAGGTGGAAATTGAACAATGAGAACACTTGGACACAGAAAGGGGAACATCACACACCGAGACCTGTCGTGAGGTAGGGGGAGGGGAGAGGGATAGCATTAGGAGATATATCTAATGTAAATGATGAGTTAATGGGTGCAGCACACCAACATGGCACATGTACACATATGTAACAAACCCGCACACTGTGCACATGTACCCTAGAACTTAAAGTACAATTTAAAAAATCATGATACAGTAAAATTGACTTCTTTAATATACAATTCTTTGAATTTTAACATACATCTAGACTGAGATAACCACTACACAGTCAAGATAAAGAAGAGTTCCATCACCTCCCTCAAAACTCCTTGGTGTTACCCCTTTGTAATCATGCCCTGTCCTCACCTGTAACTCCTGGCAACCACTGATGTTTTCCCCATTACTGTAGCTTTGTCTATATGAGAATGCCATCTAAGTCGAATCATACAATAACATGTAACTTTTTAAGACTAGCTTCTTTCATCCAACATAAGGCCTTTGATTCTCATACAAGTTGTGTGAATCAAGTTTCCTTTTATTACTAATAATATTCCTTTGTAGGGATACATCATACTTTATCAATTCAGGACATCTGGGTCGTTAACAGTTTTTTATAATTATGAATGGAGCTGCTATAAACAGTATGCACAGGTTTTTGTATGAGCCATTCATTTCTCTAGGGTTAATACCAAGGAGTGGAATTGCTGGGTCATCTGGTAATTTAACTTTATAAGAAACTGCAAAACTGTTTTTCAGAATGGCTCTCCTATTTTGCATTCCCACAAGCAATGTAGGAGAGTTCCAGCTGCTCCACATCCTTTCCAGGACTTGGTAATTTCAGTATTTTTATTTTAGCTATTTTAATAGATGTGTAGTAGTATCTCTCCAACCTTTTAATTTGCATTTCCCTAATGACTAATTATAGTGAACATCTTCTCATGTGTTAATTTGCTAGCTGTATATTTATTCTTTGGTGAAATGTCTGTTCAAGATTTTGGCTCATTTTTTAATTGGGTTGTTTTCTCACTGTAGAGTTTTAAGAGTTTTTAATACATTCTTTATATGGAATCCTTTATTAAACTTTATCGTATTTACAAATATTCTCCCAGACTATTGCCTGTCTATTCATTCTCTTGACAGTGTCTTTTGCAGAACAAAAGTTTTTCATTTTGAAATCAAATTTGCCATTTTTTATCTTCTGTGGATTATGTTTTAGGTGTCTAAGAATTCTTTGCATAACCTCATCATAAAGATTTTCTCCTGTGTTCTAAAAGTTTTCTAGTTTTATGTTTCACATTTAGATCTATGATTCATTTTAATATTTGTATGAGGTGTGATATGATTTGGCTGTGTCCCCACCAAAATCTCATCTTGAATTGTAGCTCCCATAATTCCCACGTTGTGGGAGGGACCCAGTGGGAGATAACTGAATCATGGGGTGGTTTCCCTTATACTATCCTCCTGGTAGTGAATAGGTCTCACAAGAGCTGATGGTTTTATAAGGGGAATCCCCTTTCACTTTGCTCTCATTCTCCCATCTGCTGCCATGTAAGACATGCCTTTTGCCTTCCACCATGATCGTGAGGCCTCCCCAGCCACATGGAACTGTCCGTTAAACCTCTTTTTCACTGGCCAGGCACAGTGGCTAATGCCTGTAATCCCAGCACTTTGGGAGGCCAAGGCGGGCAGATCACGAAGTCAAGAGATCGAGACTAACCTGGCCAACATGGTGAAACCCTATCTCTACTAAAAATACAAAAATTAGTTGGGCATGGTGGCACTGGCCTGTAGTCCCAGCTACTTGGGAGCCTGAGGCAGGAGAATCACTTGAACCCGGGAGGCGGAGGTTGCAGTGACCCAAGATCATGGCATTGCACTCTAGCCTGGGCGACAGAGCAAGAATCCATCTCAAACACATACACACACACACACACACACACACACACACACACACAAACCCCTCTTTTTCATTATAAATTACCCAGTCTCGGGTATCTTTATCAGCAGTGTGAAAACACACTAATACAAGGTGAGAGAATTAGGTTGAGGTTCATTTATTTTGCATATGGATGTCCATTAGTTTCAACATCATTTGTTGCAAAAGCATCAAAAGCATTCCTTTCTTCACAAACTTGCCTTTGCACCTTTCTCTCCCACCTCTTCTATTTTTCTGGAATAGATTGTGTAGAATCAGTGTTATTTCTTTAACTGTTTGGTGGAATTTACCCATGAAACCATCTGGGACTAGAGATTTCTATTTCAAAAGTTGTTTAAATAAGAATTCAATTCCTTTGATAGTTATAGGACTATTTTGGATATTTATTTCTTGAGTTGGTTTTGGTAGTTTGCGATGTTGGGAGAGGCAGTCCACCATCCTTTTGCATCCCTGCATGTTCCTAATGGGGAGACCAAGAACACGAGGCTCTAACTACTCTTTATCTAGGCCATGTCTCAAGGTTGTGTATATAGTGAGCAGGATGAGGAAATGATTCCCCCTTGACAAAGAGCCAGTTATAAAGGAGATAAACTGTCTAGGTTCAGTGTTCCTTCGGTGCAACACAAATCCACTGCATATGGAATATTCATGTAGTCCTGCCTGTATTGCCTCCATAAACTTCAGATATATGTTTAACCAAGGTAAACCAACATGAAGCTCATGGTGCTTGCTGTAACAGGTTAGCTTGTAAGTATGTAAAATCTCAGACCTTTTATAGTTCTTGACATATAGTCTTCAGAGAATTGGTTATTTCATCTAAATTGCCATATTTATGTTAGTAGAGAATGTCTTTTTTTGTTTGTTTGTACTATTTTCTTACTGTTCCGTTAATGTCTGCAGTCTGGTATCTCCTTTTATTCCTGATATTAGTAATTTGTGTCTTTTTTCTTTTGTCAGTCTTGCTAGAGGCTTGTAACTTTTACTAATCTTTTCAAAGAATGAGCTTTTGGTTTTGTTAATTTTTCTCTATAGTTTTTCCATAATCAAATTCATTGATACCTGCTCTTTATTATTTCCTTGTTTTTGCTTGCTTTGGAGTTTTCATTTTTAAGTTGAAGGAGCAACAATTAGAGGTAAAAAATTGAATAGAAAAGACAAAAATAATGATTATTTGCAGACAATACGGTTGTTTACCTAGAAAACACAAGAGAGCCAACCAGAAATTTATTACAACTGTTAGAAGAATTCAGTTAGGTGACTGGGAACAAAATTAGAATACAGAAATCAATAGTTTTCATGCAGAAAACAAAAGCCATATGCAACATAATGGAAGAAAACATTAACATATTCATATCAAGAAATGTACAAGAGCTATATAAAGAAGTCTTTAAAAGGTGATTGAGAAACACATACTTCTGATTACTTAATATATAAGTATATATAATATGTACTATATATGTATACAAGTTTTAAAAAATCAGAAAGGCATTTCGTACTAGTTTCTTGGATCACTATGGGAAAACCTAGTTTCCGACAGTTGATAATATGCTTAGCTGAGGAGTCAATGGCATGCTACCACCTATGGGTTTAACACTCAACACGTTAAGAAAGTCAAATTTCCCTAAATTGCTATGGAAATTTAATTCATCCCACTAAGAATACTAAACAGGATTTTTTTCTTTTGAAAATCAGAAAAATTGATTTCAAAGTTAATATAAAAAATGAGCAAGACTAATTGGAAAATTATAAAAAACAAAAACACTTAACAGAAAATTATCCCTACCAAAGCGTACAGCAATTTTAAGACTACAATAATTGAAACAGTGTGGTACCAGATCAACAGTTCATCAGATAGTCTTAAAAGTCCAGAAACCAATTAGCAACGAATCAGTAAAGATGGATTATATAACATATGTTGCAATAAGTCAACAACCATCTGAAAAAAATTAAGTTGGATCTCTAATTCATATTTTAACAGCAAAATAAATTCCAGGTGGATGAAAAAAACATACAAAATAAAACCATAAAACCACTAGATGAAAATACAGGGCATTTAAACATAATCTCAAAGAGCTAAGGCTTTTCTACCTGTGAAACAGGTAGAACACAGAAGAAAAAAATGAAAGACTGATAATTCCACCTGCATTAAAAAAACTACAAGAAAAAGATACCATTAAAAAAGTAAAGAGAAAAATCACAAATTGAGAAACACAGTTCAGACTCATATCACAAATGACCAATTTCTGTTATAAAGAGTTTTAACAAATCAATAAGAAAAAGACAACCAACCCAATAGAAAAGTGTTAGAAAAATATGTTAACAGATCGTAGAACTGGAAAGAAAATGGTTTTAAAACAAAAATTAATAAGAGAAATGCAAATTAAAACTATAATGAATAAAAGTTATTTATCAGATTGATATCTAGTACAATCCATGGAAAACAAAAACACTTAACCGAAAATTATCCGTACAGAGAGTACAACATAATTTTCTGTTAAGTGTTTTTGTTTTGCACGGATAATCAGGATATTTGCAATGGCTTCTGACACCAACTGCCTGAAGTTAAGCCAAACTTCACAGATTAAGGGCCCAGTCCTCCATATGACTGCCCTCACTTCAGAAACTAGCAACTTTGGGCATTCCCAGGACCATCCTTACTTCTGACCAACTGGCTGCAAGTTCAGGGGTCCCCACAATACCTTCAGGTTCTATAATTACATAGAACAACTCACAGAACTCAGTAAAGTGCTATGTGTACTATTACAGCTTATTATAGCAAAAGGATACAAATCAGAACAGCCAAAAGAAGACATACATAGAGCAAGGTGTAAGAGGATCCCAAACACAAAGTTTCTGTGTCCTCAGGGACATGTCACCCTCCTAGAACACACCAGAGTATTGCCAACCAGGGAAGTTCACTTGAGCATCACTGACCAGAGTTTCTCTCGGGGTTTCATGACAGGCATGATTAATTGACTCAATCTCTATATAAAGCTGAACTCCATCTCTAACCCCTCTCTCCACCTCAGAGGTTGGGCTAATATCATATGACTCAAAACTCCAACCCTCTAATCCAATGGTTGGTCTTCTGGTGTGGCTAGCCCCTATTTGAGTCATCTTGTTAGCGTAACTATCAGAGCTCACTATGAATAACAAAGATACTTCCATCACCTAGAAAATCCCAAGGATCTAGACCTGGAACCTGGAGTGGAGGCATTTTGGGAGGAGGGAAGGAAGTCTTGGCAAATTCTTGATTACTGTCTTAATTTCAGCCTTGTCCATATTAGCAAGACTGAAAACCAACAACGTGCAGTAACAGAACTGATTCTTTGAAAAAATCAAAATACATCCATATAATGGAGTTCTATGCAATTGGTGAAAAAAATGGGACAATTCTAGGTAAGGCTACAGAATAAATTGCTGAATGTGCAAAAGTCTGTATGTTATGCTATAATTTGTGTTTCATATATGTTTATATGTGCATGAGGCCATTTCTAGAAAGATAACTGGTAACAGAGTTTGGATTCAGGGAAGGGAAATGAGTGAGAGAAGGACTTCTTTTCCCCACCTTTTTCAACTTTCTGATTTTTGTACAATGTGCATATATTACCTGTTTAACAAGAAGAAAACATTAGAAGGTTTTCGCATACTTCTTTGAGGCTACTGAACATAACTTATAACTTAATATTTTCTTGATTACTATCAGTCACTGTCATGAATACACTGAACAACAAATCTCTTAAGAGTCTACTGAGATACACAACACAGGGCTGCTTTCACCTACACTAAATGACCCCAGGCTGCTGCAATTTGAGTGTTATTGTCATTTCTAGTTTTCCTATCTTTTCCCAGCTGCTTCTGACTACTGTCAACATTCCCTCCTCTAGCTGACTAGAAACTTCTCTTTTAAATTGGTGCTTCTGGTTGTGGCAGGCCAGAAACCAGACACATGGTCCTATTACAGGACTACATAAAATAAAGAGAAACTGCCTCTGTGAGAATTTGAGAAATCCTCTCGTAATTGATGTTTTATGACAACTACTTGACTAGTCAAGATTTTTACACACTACCAAGTTCCATGCAATTGAACAAAGAATAGGCAAGGTATTATTGAAGTCACTACGGGTACTTCTATTACATAATTAATACTACACTGTTAAGTACAGATTTGGAACTTTTTCAGCATTGCCTTCATTCACTCAAAAATATTTTTGAGCATTTAGTATGCACCAGGGAGTGTCCTAGTATTAGGCATACAGCAATGAACAATAGAGACAAACTCACTTAAAATTTATATTCTAATTTGAGAGATGACAAAGATAAACCAGCTAAGTACAACAAACAAAAAAAGGGATAATATGATAGAACTAGGATGGGGGAATAGCATTAGATAGGATGGTATGGTTAATCAGGGTCTGATCAGAAAAGAACCACTAGGATCTAATACACATACACATATCTTAATATTCAAAATAAGGGACTTATTATAGGGATTATAGGAGGCGGTTTCTTTTGTGTCTGGCAGTTGGAAAGGGAAGACATGGGAAATGGGGGAAGCAAGGAACTTGCTAGGATGAGTAGAACCTGTGGGAACTGAGTGGAACTTGTGAGGATGGACTGGAAGCCATACAGGTCTCTCACTGCCTCTAATCCTCCAGTGTGAATGATGGAGTTGTCCAGAAGAAGCTGGCACCCTTTGTCAGAGTAAAACGCACACCTGGCCCAGGAGCCAGAGAAGCTGAAGGAGCCATTCCGGCAGGAACTGGTGTTCCTGTGGGCCTGGCTGTTGTCCCACAGGCCAAGAGAAGCCAACAGATAAGCAATAATGTGGATAAGCTGCAACAGTGCCTTGTGCCTTGTGCCTTGTCTGGCCCTTCCTCTTACAAAAAGAATGCAGATCTGGCTGCTACTTTACTTCTGCCTTCTATATCTTGTATCAAACATTTCTTATGGCCTACATTGTCCTGAAATTATGCATGGAAGAGAATTCTGCAGAACCTATCTCCAGGTTGACTGAACTGCACCATATAAATCCACCACAGATGGTGAGTTCTCTAAAAGACATCTGAGCTGAGAACCTGAAGGATGAGGATTCAGCCTTCCAACCATGCTAAGATTTGGAAGAGAATGTCCCAGGCAGAGAAGATGGCTAGTGCCAAGTATCTGAGGCTGTGATATAAGCTAGATCTTTTTTTGATGAAGGACAATGAGGCTGGGATATGTGTGTGAGAGAGTGGTACAAATTAAGAGATAACCAGATCATATGGCCTTGCAGAACATAGTAATGAGCGAGGACTTCTTTTCCTAAGTGCAATGAGAGGCACATGGAGGGTTTTTGTCAGGGAAGTAGTAGTTTGATCTGATTTATATGATTTTTAAACTTTTTGAAATAATTTCAAACTTACAAAAAAATTACAAGATTAGCACAAAGAATTTCTGTATGCTCATCATCCAGATGATTTCCATTCTTAAGAGATTGTTTTGGCTACACTGTGGAGAATGGCCCTAGTGGGCAGGACCACTTCTTTCCTCACCTCCAGGCTCCATGGCACTCCTACAGCACAACACATATGATGCCCCTGGAGCTGTGCAGAAGGCTGCCCAAGTGTGGACATGGTAATATTACATAGAGAGCTATTGCAAGAAATCAAGCTACGGTGCTTCTACCACACTACTTTCAGATCACAGAGGAAAACCAATCTCATTATTTTAGTCTCAATTCACAAATACATGTTGGAATAAAAAACAGTATTACCTCTTCATATCTGGCTACTTCTAACAATCATATCAATTCTCAAAACAAACAAAAAACAACCTCAATGATTTGATACCACAGAAGCTATTTAAGAAAATGTTTCACAGATAATTCCAAATTTCCAAATTCCAAAGAACGTGCAGTGTCCTAGAAGAAACATGCTGAAGGAGCCCATGTTCATGTTGATAGATAGGTTCTAGTCTCATTATTTTAGAGATGATCTCAGATTTGTGTATCTCCTATGTTCATCAGATGTGACTTTACTGGAGATAATAAATAATTACCCTAAAGCAAGCTCTTCTGCCTAGATTAACTCTCCTGCTAGTAATACTGTCTGGTTAAAAGCCAGGTTCAAATACTGAAGTGTGCTGAGGTCTTACAGATATTCAAGCGCATGTTCTGATTTTAGCACAATTCCAGTTTTAATGTTCAAATCAACAGCAAAAATTATGATGGATAGCAATTCATTCTCACTAAAACACAGCTAATACGTGTTCCTTAAATCATGAAGGTAAAGTGGAAAAACTAAATAGTTTCATGACCTTAGAGAAATCATTTATTCTCTCTTATACTCAGTTAAATGGGAGCCTGGTTATCACAATAGAGATGAGTAATAATGAAGGTAAAATGCCTGGTAAAATGCATCACAGTAGGCACCCATCTTATTATACACACGTCAATAAAAATAAGCATCTATTTTTTAAGGGAAGAGAAGAAATGCTTCTTAATAAAGCTCCGGATGAACCATTTATCTTCTTTCAAAAAATGTAAAAACACATAAAAAAGCATTATCTGACAAAGAAAAGTAGAAAAGATTTTTATCTTTAATTAGAGTTTGTAGTATACACTTAACTTTCTGTAATCTGCAGTGATGAATCTCTATGTAAACATTCAGAAAAAGAGGGAATACTGTGTCATGACTTATGAACTATAAATTTTGTCCCTGATTACTAGTCAAGAACAGTTTTATACATTTATTAACAACTACTTTCCTCCACTTAACAACAGCTCTTAAATAACAAAATAAATTATCAGCATTTCCAACCATAAATTTAAGAATTAAAGTTTAAAAAACTGGTTAGTTTCATAAATGCAAGCAGAGTAATAAATTTCATATATGTTAATTGCAGTTACTTATGTTCTTTGAGTGAAGTAACACAAAGATTTTTCCCTTCCCCTTTTGGCAAGTTCACAAAATTCATGAAAAGTCTTCACCTTTTTCTTTTTTGCTTAATTTCTTTTTTGCATCTCAGCTGAACACAACAGACAATAGCTGGGGTTATTAGCGAGACATGATAAAAGAAAAGGTTATGACCACTCAGACGATCATGTATACCTAAAACATAACTCAGACTTTCTAGTCTTAACCTGTAGCTCTAATGTACTAAGTGATTTACAAAGAACTAATAGAGAGATGATTTAATGAGCAGGTTGAACTTGGTAACTTTGTCATTTTGGGTCACAAACACATATTCTGCCCTGAAAATGAGGCAGAATACTAGTCATTTCCAATGAGACTAGGTACAAAAGAAAAACAAAAACAAAGCCATAGATATTTTTAAGTTGCACTACATTATTTTAACTATTTAATTAAAAAATTTAACTACCAGATCAGTGCACTGTTTCTTGCTTAAACACACAGTAAATAGATAAAAAATATTTTAAAAATAAGCCAGAAGTAAAAAGGAAAAGGCCTGAACAGCTTGACAAACAGCAACAGAATAATTTCCAATCAGTGACTATTAATGGGAATACTCATTTTATACAGCGAGTATTGACAACCATTTAGCAATTCTTTAATCAGGCACTTGATATTTTTTAGCTAGCGTACTCAATACTGGGGCATCACACACACACACAAAAGTATGGCTTTATTACAAAGGATTCAAGATGGCAACTACTTAGAATCCAGTGCCAACACGGATTATAACAAATCCAGTGAGTGTTTTGTTTTTCAATTATTCATAGAAAATTTAATCCTGATTAAGTATCCTTGGGCAGGAATTCATGGGTAGTTGATGACTGAAACCAACATTTATGTGAAATGCTTCTGTTAATTTAATCTGTGTATACGGCTTAATTATGATTGGGGATTCAACGTAAGAGAAATGAATTCTATTGGGATCAAAATTTCAGTACCATATCACATAGTACCTTTTCCCTTCTTTCTGTTTAAACACATAAACCTGCTTGTCCCTTCACCTAAGTGCTCAGATTTTAAAATCCTTTGTCCTTACAACCTGTGTAATGTATTTATTTTTTCATAAACTGTTTGTCAAAAACCTTTGCTAATCAAGCTAAAACCTGAACTAGAGCCAAAAATGGCAGAAAAAATTGGAGAATAACTCCACCCACAAATAAACAAAAGCTTATTCATTTAACTGTGAACCTATTTTATATTCATTTCCTGAAGTAATTTCAATTCCTTTAAACTCAAATATGAAATACATTTTCCTTAAAGCATAAAAAGCAGCAGTTTTAAAAATCAATGTATTACACTGATTTCATAACTGGACTAGTTTAGATATTTATAAGCAAGTAATCATTTAACTGATTACTTTTTATAAGACTATTAAACCTGAGTTAGCTATTAAGATGAGGCATTATAAGTGGTGAATATTTTACCAAAATATCATAGTTATTTTTCACATTTATTTCCACATAGAAATCGCTTCAATAATTTTATAACAACACTTTCTTCAAAGTTTGTTGTTTAAGTATATTTCAAAACATTTCATTTATTACCTTTTTTTTCAGTCTTGGTACTGCTTAAATGCAGTTATATAAATAACATGCTCTGCTTTTGCTGTTCAAGTTTTCATACTAAATGTATGAAAAAAAGTCACTGTATTTGGATCCTTATTGCACTCTTTTAACCAATTCACTTTTCCTCTCAACAAAAATCAAGTATCAGAAATGAGGGCGACTTTTGTGTCCAGATGATATGGTCAGTGGTAGTGTTACTGAAGAAAGTGAAGAAACTTCCCAGTATAGACTGTGAGACAGAAAGAGTCTGTAGAGAATAACCATGGAAACAGACTGGCAAAGGATAACACCTATTGTAATAACCTGAAAAGAAAAGGAAAGGAATGCTTTTACTACATGCAGAAATAGAGAAATAATATTCAATTTATTATGAATCTATATATGCTTTTTATATAAATACAATACTCTTTCATCTTTACCATAGGTACATTTTATCAAAAAAATTTTCTGACTAATGCTCAGAACTCTAATTGTTTAAGGATAAAAATCCCTTTAACAGTTATTTTGTAGATGACAAAGTAAGGCACAAAAGAATAACTTGCTAAACCATTCTCTCCTAAGGGTATGCACTACAGACAAGAGTTTCAGTAAATAAGAAAAATCAGGTTCCTAGCTAATTTAGTAACAGGAATAAAGCACGCTCCTACCTGAACTTTAAAGAGTACTCTAAAAGCCCTTTCAAAAATTCTCAAGTTGCTTCTCTATTTTTGTAGACTACTGTCCTATCTATTCACCCTTTGTAAATACCTCAGGCTCAATAAACATTTGTGCATTCAGGCACATACTGCATTGCTTGTAAAGGGCTCCTGGCAGACCTCTATTTTGAAATGATGGAGCCATTCACCTAAGAAGGTAGGTATCAACACAATCAAAATGCATCATACTTGAGCATGGCACTCTGGTTTGTAGTCTGTTAAATAACTAGACTGATTTTTACAAATCTTGATTTTTGCTATTATGTAAGAAAAATTTTAATCATTTTTTAAAAGATGTATTATAAATTCTCGAATTTATAAAACAAAATTTCTATTTTAAAATTATCTATTGTAGTACAATCAAGAAAAGCTATTTCCACCATTTTGCTTATAAATATTTTAAAAATATTTTAAACTTCAAATTTATCTGCTTATTGGTTTACTATTTTGTTTCAAAGTTTTAAATAACCCAGAAAATGTCTTAAAAAATAAATAGGTCCCTCCTATTTAAATATTCTCCCAATTAAGACAATATTTTCATTAAGAAAACTACTTTGATCATGTGTATTTCTTACCTTGTCTCTTTGGTAGTCGCTAAAAATGACAGAAATGCATGCAAGAACTGGATGGCATAAAAACCACAAGATACAGCCCTGAAACAAATGAAAAAGTGAAATAAGTAGAACTGTGTAGTTTTTTTTCAGAATGTACCAGACAAAAAAATGTTACTAGCATTTTTAGGTTCTGATTAACCTCAACAGGCCTTTAGAGTACAGCCTGCAATAAAATGTAGAAATAAATTTACTGTTGCTGTGACATTAATATTTTGTTTCTAACCAAATGAGTATTTTTGGAGTATTTATAATCTTATGTTTATAAATCTGTTGCATACACATTTTGATACACTACAAATTATTAATGTAAGTAACAAATTATTAAGTGACAAAAGCAAGGCACAAATGTGTAATATTTCTGTAAAAAGAAAAAAGAATGTACATTCATATTTGCATGCTGATACACAAAGAAATCCTGTAAAAATACACAAAAAACATTAATAGTCGTTACCTGTTTGAGGGTTAGAACAGAAGAGGGGGAACTGGGCAGGTAAGAATGGGTAACTGTTTTTACTTTTCAAATATTTTTCTATTCGTCCTTGAACCTAGTAATGTATTCTCTTTTCCAAAATTAAATTTGAAATAAAAAATAAGTTAATAAATAGCTGTTGAAATGTTTGGTACATTAAAGATATAGGGAGAAAAAAACAAGATATAGAAAAATGTTTAGTATGTTACTATTTGTATAAAAATGAAAGGAAATATATATAGGTATATATACTTAAAACTCCAGAAGGATAAATTAAGAACTAATAGCAATTGTGTGAGGAGGTGAGAATAACTTTTTGCTACTCCTTAAATACTTTTAGATGTTTGATCCTATTTAGAAAGTTAAATTAAAACATAAAATACTTTAAATTTCGCACTGCTTTAAGCATAAAGCAAAACAAGAGGCCAGGCGCGGTGGCTCATGCCTGTAATCCCAACATTTTGGGAGGCCGAGGCGGGCGGATCACCTGAGGTCGGGAGTTCCAGAACAGCCTGACCAACATGGAGAAACCCCATCTCTACTGAAAATACAGAAATTAGCCAGGTGTGGTGGCACATGCCAGAGACTGAAACAGGAGAATCGCTTGACCCCGGGAGGTGGAAGTTGCAGTGAGCCAAGATCGCACCACTGCACTCCAGCCTGGACAAGAGCGAAACTCCATCTTAAAAAAGAAAGGCTGGGTGCGGTGGCTCACGCCTGTAATCCCAGCACTTTGGGAGGCCAAGGCGGGCATATCACAAGGTCAGGAGGTCGAGAGCATCCTGGCTAACACGGTGAAACCCCGTCTCTACTAAAAATACAAAAACTTAGCCGGGCGTGGGCGCGAGTTACTCGGGAGGCTGAGGCAGGAGAATGGCATGAACCCGGGAGGCGGAGCTTGCAGTGAGCCGAGATCACGCCACTGCACTCCAGCCTGGGCGATAGAGCGAGACACCGTCTCGAAAACAACAACAACGAAAAAAGCAAAATAAGAAAACTTAATGCCTAAACACCTCAAATACATATTAACTTATCAAACAATAAGCACTACTGTCCCTGTGAAAAACTCAAAGGCAGGATGACATCTTCTTGTCTTGCGCTCAGAAGCCTCAAGTTGGTTCTTAGGGCTGCAGCAGCAGCAGCTTTGCAATGCTCAACACTAGGAATAAAGCAGGAATCTGGCTCTCCTTCCATAGCTGCCTCAGAATAACGGCCAATAACTCTGGACAAGGTGGGCTGCCTGAACAGAATCAGTCTGATCAGAATGCTGGTTCGCAGGGCTAAAATGAAGGGGTATGGATTCTCTCAATCTGACAGAAAAATGAAACCTTCTAGGGAGGGAAGGTTCTATAATGTTACTGCTCTAACCCTTCTCCTGTATAGAAAAAAACTGAATTTGCTTTTAGATCTCACTAGCACAAGAAGGTCAAGAAAGGAGGAATAAAGTGACACGATCTCATGTGGATGGAGTGAGGCTGGCTGAAACACATGGACTCAGCCTCCTGGCTCCAGCTGCTTATGCTGAAGGATAGCTCCTAACTGTTATAAAACACTGCATAACTCTGAGAATAACAGTTTATAGTCAATTAATAACTGTTGAGAAATCCAAACCATATTTGATTTTAAAAATTTAAAATTCTGGTATTACAGAAAAAAATGTAAAATCCCTATTGATGAAACTATGAACCAGGCAAAACTGACCTGCAAAGAGTATATGGAAAATACTGTCTCACAGGTCTTATAAAATAGGGATAATACCTACATCACATAAGTTGCTAAGGTTAAATGAGTTGAACCACATAAAGAACTTATGGTAGTGTCTGTCACATAACAGAAGTTTTTTTTTTTTTTTTTTTAAAGAAGGTCTCGCCCTGTCACCCAGGCTGGAGTGCAGTGGCCCAATCTTGGCTCACTGAAGCCTTCAATGCACAGGCTCAAGCAATCCTCCCATCTCAGCCTCTCAAGTAGCTGAGACAACAGGTGCTCGCCACAAAGCCTGGCTAATTTTAATTTTTTGTAGAGATGGGGTCTATGTTGCCCAGGCTGGTTTCCAACTTGGGGGCTCAAGCGATCTGTCTGTCTCGGCCTTCCAAAGCACTGGGATTATAGGAGTGAGCCACTGTGCCCAGCCCAGAAGTTTAATAAAAGTTAGCATGTAGTTGTTTATTAACTTCCCAAAGAAACCAGAACCAAGTGGATAATCAGAATAAACCATTTTCTTTCCAAACCCATACTTTGGCAAATGTGATGTAGAACTCCCTTTTGAGTGTACTTCTCTCCACTGTGATGATCTGATAGAGTCCACAGCCTAATGACAATGCTAGGCAAATTCTTAGAACAATTAGGAGGATCCCTGCTAAGTTGTGGTGTGAATGGTAGCTATGATGACTGATATCTTCAAACTGTTCCCAAAGTAGCAAAACACTCTGCAAAAGAAAAACAGTATTACATTTAGGAAAATAAATATACCTCATTACAATATTTTTTTCAACTCTTTAATAAACATCCCTTTAAACGTTATATAAACATTCCTATCAGACCATAGAGGTTGTTAATTAATAAAGTACAGTCTTTTCATCACTCTAATACCCTAAGCTAGACAAAATGAATTTTTATCAAGTGAGACCACAGTTAAGAGATTTTTAAAAAATTCTATTGCTGCCGGGCGCAGTGGCTCAGGCCTGTAATCCCAGCACTTTGGGAGGCCAAGGTGCGTGGATCACCTGAGGTCAGGAGTTCGAGACCAGCCTGGCCAACATGGTGAAACCCCACCTCTACTAAAAATACAAAAAATTAGCTGGGTGTGGTGGCGGGCACCTGTAATCTCAGCTACTTGGGAGGCTGAGGTAGGAGAATCACTTGAACCCAGGAGGTGGAGGTTCCTGATTTCTTAACCAACATTTCTGAACTTCACTTTTGCAACACAGAAGTGCTACCACAGAGCTACCACAGCCCATGGTTCATATTTTTACATATTCAAACTTCCCTGTTTTCATATACATATGCTAATATGTGATCTGTATAAAATACGTATGTATTTGTATAGTCTCTGACTGCCTGTCTGATCTGCCTTGTCTGGCTTGTTGAAGATCAGAGCTATATTTAATGTATTCTTCATAAATGTTCATATAAACTCTAGTGTAATATTATCTCAGTTCTCAATTCATATTTGTCTATGACAATAAATTAAAATTACAATGAAATAATAAAAATGAAATTTTTAAAAAGAAATAGGCCGGGCGTGGTGGCTCACGCCTGTAATCCTAGCACTTTGGGAGGCCGAGACGGGCGGATCACGAGGTCAGGAGATCGAGACCATCTTGGCTAACACGGTGAAACCCCGTTTCTACTAAAAATACAAAAAATTAGCCGGGCGTGTTGGCGGGCGCCTGTATTCCCAGCTACTTGGGAGGCTGAGGCAGGAGAATGGCATGAACCTGGGAGGTGGAGCTTGCAGTGAGCCGAGATCGCGCCACTGCACTCCAACCTGGGAGACACAGCGAGACTCCGTCTCAAAAAAAAAAAAAAAAAAGAAAGAAATAAAAAGTGAGAATTTAACCTGACATTGACACTACTCTCCATAAGTCCTGGCTCAAAAACATTAAGTTGGTAGAATCTCAACCTTATTTTAATCAATTCTTCTAATTCAATTATTTCTCATCATCCCCTTTCCTGGCACTACCTCCTTTCTAAATATCACCACCTGTGATATGGTCTCTTTCTCAAATCATTCATGTAAATTCAATACTCCTATTCCACTCAAAACCTACTATATTAAATACTAGGGATAGAAAGATGAATAAAGCACTGACCCCATCCTTCATTAATACATTTTTCAATTTATTTAATGCATGAAACTTACATTATAATGTCCTCTACAGAGCCTAAGTATATAATTCATTTTCATCTATAGCTAATGCTTATCAAAAACTCAGTACAAATTTTTATCTTTATACCTTTCTTCTTAATTTTTACAAATCCATTGAACATAGGCATATGGGTATCTTAGAATGTCAATACTATTAATATAGAGGAAAAGAAAAAAAAAGGCATGCAGGACCTTTATAAAAGACTAGTTTTGTTTTTACGTTTGCTTTCAAAAACAAGATCCCATTCTTTTTTAGTCTATATTTTGCCCTTTAATTAATCTTAGATAATCACCTGAATTCTTTTACGTACAAAGCAGCCAATCCTAAAGATTCTTGACAATGGATAAATCTCAAATTCATGGAATCACTCATTCAGTGTTAAGTACTTACCATGTGCTAGAGAAATATGAAAGAAAGCTATTATTAAGTAGGAAATAAGACTCTAACCTAGTATTAAACATACTGTGCTTAAATAAGCTGATAGGAAGCTCAAATTCAGATAAATTATAATTAAATTCTGCAGTCTACATATAGTAGCATCCAGATAATTAAGATTATTTGATCTAACACTCTTTAAATTCATACTTTAAATGACACAAATTGTAGAAGCTCAGAAATTTCAAGAAAAAAAAATGACACAAATTCCTTATGGGTCCCAGGTTTCAATTCTGAAATGAGGTATGCTCAAGTTTGCATTTCTGAGGATTACTAAGCAGAAACACTGAGTATCAATACTCACCTGTGTCATGACAATGAATACTGCAATGCCAGTGGATGCAGGCGTAGAATCCCACTGGAGAGGTCTGCTTTGAGACTTCTTCATTCTGACTATTGTCCAACCCATGCATAGACTCAAAAGTAAGTATAACATCTGAATTTGGGAAGCGATGTCAAAAACTAATGGGACATGAAAACCAACGTCAACCAAGTTTTCACAATATAAAAAATTTAGTGCTTTTTGCATTAAGATGAGAACATCTTTTTTTTTTTTTTAAACCACAAAAAGCCATTTTCAAAGAGAAGCTAAGGAAATTCATTAAGAGATATTCGCAGGTAATAATTCTAAAGATTTAAAAATTGCCATAAATTTTGTAATATATGTATAAAAATAGTTAAAACAGCAGCAATACTATTTAAAAATACATATATATGCCCATACCATATGTCCATTAAGTCCAACCTTAACTCTTTTCGTTTCCCATTTTTCTTAGCTTTTCTAACTACATAATCCTGTTCTCTATAACTCACTGCTTATTAAAGCAAATTCTAAATACGATTTCTGCAATGTGGAGAATACTAGTACCTTCATTTCTGGATGAATTTTTTTTGATGGCTGAACTATAATGTGAAGAGTATTTTCTAAAACTATTAACAAGAAACAATACAATGAAATGCATAGCTCCCATAAAATCCAAACATTGGCTTTACTTTCAGAATCCTGAAGACAAATGAGAAGCTCCATGCATTAGTGTGATGTGCCACCAGGTGGCCATCACCTACACTGCAGGGGAAGCCTGCTACTTCAAACAGAAAAGATGTATCAAAACCACCTGTATCCAGGTTAACACTACAAGAAAACAACAGAAATCTATAAATGCTTCAAGTTTCATATATATATTTATTTTATGAGGTAGCATTTAATGATTTTTAAGAAAACTTATCACTTTTCTTCACAGCGTATTTTGATGTGAGTTTTAGGCTTTGGGTCAGAAATAGAAAAGAGTCAGTTATAACAGAGAGTGGAATTATAATAGGAAGAAAACCTTCAGCTTTGAGGTAAGAAAATTTAGGTCTGAGTCTAGTCTCTACCACTCAATAGCTGACTGACATGTGGAAGTATGTTTCACATCACTGAGCCCAGATCCTTTATCTGCAAAATAAGGATATGCAGACCCCTTTTCTATTGAGGATAAGATGAGAGAATGTATATAAATATGCCTAAAAACAATGAAAAGGCAGAGTGTGGAGACTCATGCCTGTAATTCCAGGACTTTGGGAGGCCAGGGTGGGTGGATCCCTTAAGCCCAAGAGTATAAGGCCAGCCTGGGCAACATAGTGAGACCCCATCTACAGAAAAGGAAATTTAAAAATCAGCCAGGCATGATGGTATGTGCCTGTAATCCCAGCTACTGGGAAGGCCTGAGGCAGGAGGATCACCTGAGCCAGGAGTTTGAGGCTGCAGTGAGCCGTGACTGTGCCACTGCACTCCAGCCTGGGCTACAGAGTAAGAACCCTGTCTCAAACAAACAAAAAAACAACGAGGAGCTGTACACATTACCTATTATTAAGAAGAAACTAAGTAAGACATATGGGAACTTAAACTGTAATCCTGTTCTCAGTCAAGCTGATTTCTAAACAATTTTCGACAGAAAATTTATACTATGACAAGAAATAAAAAAAAGCAGATAGCGAGTGTAAAAGCTTTTTAAAAAATGCTCAGAAAGATACTCACATTCTGCCAAACTTCCCATAAATGGTACCCCTATTCCATCTTTGGAGTAACTGAGGAATTGAAGAAGAGTAGTGTAAATTACAAATGTGAAAAAAATTGTTTATAATCAAAGCAAGCATAATTTTGGTGGACTAATTAGGATTAATTAGATGTAATGATGAACACAGTTTTAGTGGTTTTGAGTTACCTGGAGAAATGAATGTAATTAGCTAAAGCTGAACCAGCTTGTAACAGCAATGCAGTTGTCAGAACCTTTAAAATCATGTGCATGGGTCCTCCTTTCTTAATAGCCTGCCACAATGATTGAGCATAAATGCAAGCAATCACAAAGTACACTAGGACTAGGAGGAAAAAGAACTCATGTAACCCTGTGAAGAGAAGAAAGGGAGTTTGCTTCAGTAAAACAAAGCCAGTTATCGTATTGGGCTGCTTTCAAATCTCCCTGTCAATATATTTCTAGAACTTGTTTTTTAACTGGAGTCATAGCATTCACCTTTGTAAGAGAAAAAAAATTATTAAAACTTAAACAATTTTCTACCGTGGGGCAAAATTTTAACTACAAGAAAGCAGATTAAACCAAACTAGTTAAGGTCAATCTGTAAGAAAGCATAATGGTCAGGGGAACCCAAAGACTCATCATAAAATCACAGTTTTGTTTGAAAACAGTAAATGAAAATAATGATTTCAGCATTCAGTTAGATATACATTTTACCCCCAAAGTGAATTTCTTTTGTAAAAAGTTTAGAAATAGATTACCTCAGTCAATAACAGTTTAATATGCCCTGACAATGCATCTCAAAGTGTGTTCTCTTGCCCAGCAGCATCACCAGGGAATTTGTTATAAACGCAAATTCTTGAGTGCCATCCAGTTTTTGATCTATTGAATCAGAAACTCAGAGTAGAGCCCAGTAATCTGTGCTTTAGTAAGCCCTAAGCATGATTCTGATATAGCTAACACGTGAGGACCACAGCTCTGGAATGTCCCAATACCTTGAATTTCCATTTGGACAAACCTTCAAAATATCTTTCATGTCCAGAGATATCTTCTGAGATAAACTGTCTGCAGCTCTTGCCAAAAAAAAAAAAAAAAAAAAAAATCCTGTGGTGATCATGGGACTCCATGCCAGGATTGGCTGAAAATTGTCTAACACCTAATCAAATGGCTACCAATGCAAGGGGCCAACAACGTAACAATTCTGAAAGCTAAGTTAGGCTAATCATCTTCTCTTAGTAGATCAAACTATAAAGCAGAAAGGAAAGAGGCCACAGAAATTGAAGTTGAAAGGAGCTGATGTTGGGATAGGCCAGACGAATCAAACTGAGCCATGATAAAAACCAAAGTTTTGAGGGAGTAGAAATTACAAGTGAGGAAAGACAGATGGCTGGCAAAGAACAAAGAATGTGCAGACTTTGTATTAAAAATGGAACCAGTCATTAGAGCAGCCTCTAGTGCCTACTAGCATCCTTTTAGTACAGTCTTCATGTAACCTTATTATAAATGTCACTTTTTCTGTGTTCACGTGCAATCTTTTGACTGAGTCTCCATTTTTCAGAAATTTCAGAAAATTTTTATAATAAAGCAGCAGGCTAGCTTTCAGTTTAACAGCTAACATTTACTTGCTTACATGTCAAGACAGTCCCTAATATTAAGGCTTTTACATTCTATCTAACACCAGACTGCTCTAACAGTGGTGTGAATAGAGCTGTCTTAATTGAGTCTATGGATGAACTTTCATTCCAATAGCGAACACCAAGCCTGCTCTAGTTTCCCATTTGGGTAAACTCCAATTAACAGTCAGAGAAGAAAATATTTCTATTATGTGGAAAATAATTTTGTAAAAGCAATCAGAAGACACAAATTATAAGAATCAATAAATAGCTCAATCAGGCTTTTGGCCTCGTTAGGGAGAAAAAAGCAGCAAAAAGTATTTCTGCCACTGGGTGTCTCTCCTGCTCTATGAATATAAATGTGGACAGTTAACTTTTCTAGTGCAGGTGAAAAAGCATGTTTAGACTTCAGGAAGGGAAAAGAAAGAACATATTTTCTTCTTAAACACCTTACATAGAAAAGCATTCCAGCCTTAGAAATCATGGCAACATAATCCTGGGATTATTATAGTACTGGAACAAGACAGAAAATAAAAATGCTAAATATATTATAACAACTGTGGGTCAGTAAAGTTCCTTATGCTATCCTGTGTTTTGAATCTTAGTTTTTATCTTTCCTTCTTAGTATTAAAAAATTAAACATGGCATTCAATTTAAAGTTTTATTTATTTATAATATTTTACAGAATATCTTTAAAGTTTCTGACTTATAGGATAAAGTTTCTGACTCCATTAAGTTACAACTCTACCATGAAAAGAAAATCCTCAGGCTATTTACTGAGGAATCAGAATAATATAGAAGGAAGGAGGGACTCTGGAAAATAAGATATATGTCACCAGCAAAAAATGTTTTAGGATTATTCAAAGTTAATAATCTTCCAGAAAAAGCTAACATTATAACGAACACAAAAATTATTTCATTGACATAACATATTAAATAAATTGAACTGGGTCTGTCCCACACTTTATTCACTGAATTTTAGATGATTCTTCCCTTGAACCTGTACATAAAATGCTTAAAAGATAAAATGCTAGCTCTGCACTCAGTGTTCTTTTAAACAAATCATCTCTTTAAAAAAGTCTGTTTTTTTCCTCTCTTCAGCTACCAATTTTTTGTTTTGCCACAAGCAAAAATTGTTTGTTCACTTTGAAATTAAACTCAATTTGTGTTCACTTTGTTTGTTCACTTTGAAATTAAAATCTAATTTTAAAACAGGTGGATACTAATTGTTAAATCTTATTATACTTAAGACTTAATAATACACATGAAAAAAGTATACACTGAAGAAGAAAAATACTCTTAATGAGCATACAACAGGTGGTGAACACTTGTAAGGAAATGCGTAAGGTTTAAGGCAAGCTTAAAGGAAGCAGCATTGGCAAAATAAAGTAGCAAGAAAACTTAGAAGCCAGCTTCAATAAATTTAGCCCCAGCTAAATGATGGTAAATGAGAAAGGAAAGGGTCCTTGGGTTCTGGGGCAGCACCTGGAACAGACATTCCCGCCTCCCCATGATCCTTGTCTCATAGCCCCAGTGGTCTCCCACACTCAAGTGTCTCAAGATATATCCTGATTACTCTAAACCAATCAGAACTCCCCATACTCTTACCAGTAGGAGGTAAACCTAACCCTTTTGACATATTTGTCTACTTTTATCTTCTTTCTTTCATGTCCACTTACATTTCTCTTATGATGCTATGACCCAGTTCTGAAAAAGGAAATGTGATAGGAAGCTTCTGGGAAAGACTTCCTTCCTCCTAAAAAGTGATACTGAATATTGCAATCATCTAGACATGACGCTCAGAACTGCCACAGCTAACTTTGAACTTGAGGCAGCTAGCTTAAGAACAACACTGATAGTCTGAGGATAGCAGGGTAGAGAGATGCTAAATAAACCACCCTGGAGAAGCCGCAAAACTTCTTGTTATGTAAGATAATTCATTTCATTACAGTCTACACCACTTGCATTAGGGTTTTCTGTTACTTTAAGCCAAAAACATTCCAACATGTTACCAGCAACACATTACTGAAGCTAAATGGAAGATCCAACCCATTGTCTTTTGGGACATGGAGGAAAAAAGGGATAACACTAAAGAATGAACATAGCTGCTAGAATTTTAAAAACAGTGAGATGGCAGATGTGGCAGAGCCTGTAGTATTATTCCAGTGAAAACCAGTCTATATGCGCCTTTAGGTAATAACACTCTCAGGATTCTGGGTACTTCTTGGTCTCTAATTAGAGTACAAATATAGTTAACAAGGATTCTAATCTTTTAAAGAAGCAGTTTTATTTCATTGTACCTTAAAATATTATAATCCTATTTAGTACTTTGTCAATCGGCATCACACTTGCCTTACTTTGTTTAATCTAGACCAACTCTGTAAAATAGAGGATTAACCAAAGTCTGGTAGATATAAAATACATAATTGGTTTGAAAGAAAACAAATTATGAAATTTAACCAGAATAACCTGTAACATTAATTGCAACTATCTGCACCAGGTTACTCTAATTCAAACCTCTGAGACATGTGGTAATAGTCAATTTTCTGTAAAAAGCATAGCAAATCAATTTTTCCTACTTATAGCAGATAATTAGACAAACTAGCAGAAGTTTCTAAAATGAATTGAACATTTTCCCTGTAAACAAATTCCATACCTGAGGCTATAAAGTAGGAAGAATCCCTCTTAAGGCTGTATTTTAAAACACATTACTAAAACAATGTGAAAGATGGACTTTTAGATCAGCGGTTCTGTACGTAAGAATCAACTTTAGAGCTTTAACTGGCTTCCACTCCAAACCAAATCTATCTGAGTCTCTGGGTGTGAATATCTGAATTTTTGTTTTAACCCTCATAACCTTAAACCAGATGCATACAGTGATGGGTTAAGAACCACTCATTGATACTTCAATGTAGAGTTATTCACAAAAGCTTTTAAGCATTTTAATCAATAAAATGATGTGATGTTTAGAGGAAGCCACATAACAAGGCTGGACGCTTTTGGGTACTTCTGGCACTTTCTAATGATTAATCCCCGAAGGTAAGCCTTGCATAGAATGTCATGCTTAATGAAAATACATACGATTATAGTGAGGTTTTGCCCCTTGTTTAAATATTGTTGCTGACATACTCAATGTAATTTCCCCATTGTAGTATAAGAAAGACAGCTTTTAGACACAAGAGTAAGCATAAAATCAAAATCAGTCACAAAAATCAGGAAAAGGTAGGTCAGAAGGAGACAAAACTAAGAACTGAATCATAACGGTTAGTATGCATCATAAAGAAAAGCTAGCCACAACTCAAGATGTTGAGGAAAACACTGGAAGACATAGGCAAGGTTCAGGACAAGGCAAGGTATGACTGGGATTCAGTGGTCCAAGCATGGCACAGGGCACAAATGTGATCACTTTATAGCCTGGGATAAAAGTTTACATGCCAAATTGGTGATGAAGAAAAAGACCAAGAATGGAAGCCTGGATAAGGAGGCAAGTAAAAGCATATCAGGATCCAGAAAAGTCTCATGGATCCACTCAATACATAAAACCACCTTTTGAGCCAAAGGACTACAGCCTGGAAGGCAGGAGAGGAAGTGCTAATTGATCTGTACTCCACTAGAGGCAGCAGGGTTTGCACACGCAACAACTGCAGCAGAACATTACTTCCTAGTGAGCCTTGACCAGTCCTAAAAATAAGTGTCATATGAAATAATGAAGCCTTACAGTTAAAAAGGACCTGAAGGCTGTGTGCGGTGGCTCACGCCTGTAATCCCAGCACTTTGGGAGACCAAGGCAGGCAGATCACCTGAGGTCAGGAGTTCTGGCCAACATGGTGGAACCTCGTCTCTACTAAAAATACAAAAATTAGCCAGGTGTAGTGGTGGGCGCCTGTAGTCCCAGCTACTCAGGAGGCTGAGGCGGGAGAATTGCTTGAACCCGGGAGGCAGAGGTTGCGGTGGGCCGAGACTGCACCACTGCACTCCAGGCTGGGCGACAGGGCAAGCCTCCGTCTCAAAAAATAAAATTTAAAAAAAAAAAAAAAAAAAAAGCACCTGAGGAGCAATTTAGTCCAACCATCCATTCAATGCTCTTAGTAGACCTGGGTTCCATCAATGCCTTTCCAAAATACAGAAAAAAGTTGGCATCTTTAAAAAGATTAAGGAAATGAAAGGACTAAACTGACTTCCAATAATGATCTATACTAGTCGAAAGTATCATTAATGAAATTTAACCTTTACATTCATCTGCATTCAGAAACAATTTGAGTAGCTTACACTATTTCATTTCTTTCACAGAAAGAACTTCAAATTAACCACTTTAAAACATTTAGGGCCAAGTGCAGCGGCTCACGCCTGTAATCCCAACACCTTAGGAGGCCAAGGTGGGAGGATTGCTTGAACCCAGTAGTTTGAGACAACCTGGGCAACATAGCGAGACCCCGTCTCTAAAAAATAAAAATAAAAAAAATTAGCACACCATTCTGTCACTAGATATATGTTTTTTCCAAACAAAGGATATTTTAAAAAAGTTTATCCCTTAAAACATTATTTGTGACCTACTGTCACAATTCTCAAGTTGCTTTTTTAGCTGTGACAAATTTATACTTTGAACTAAACAATCAGTTTAAGCTAATGTGGCCTCACTCCTGCCTCACCTCCACCCACCCCACTCTATGGCCAATGGGATACAATGGAATTAAATTTTTCTCTTAAGCAGATTGACTCTTTCAAACAGCCAATGAACTCATGAAGAGGTAAACCCTTAATGCTTTTCTTTGACAGATGGCCTACAAATCCTTACTCCAATATGTTAATTTACAAATCAGTTATACTTCATAGCATGTTCATCATGATCATAAGAAGTCATTCATTTCTGCTGGGGGTGGAATCTTACCTCAGTAGGACAGAACATAGTTACCTAACATTTTGATGAAATATTTCATATGAGTACATCTGATTCTGAGAAGTATTATGGACTCTGATCATCCCTAAATTGTTGTAAGCTTCAATGAAGGCAATCCCTAAATCTGTTCAAACAAGCTAGTACAGAGTTACCCATACAAAGTAGCTGAGTTTCTAATCTCATTTAATCATTAACAATTTAAATTGTTTAATTTGTTACCATTTTTCTGTTTATAAAAATAATGCAAGGTTATCATAAAAACAAAAATGTTTAGAATGTATAAACTATAAACTACACAAGTTGTTTCCTGTCTGGAGCCAAAACAAACAAGCAAACAAACAAAACTATACAATTCTACCAACCCAGAGTATCAAAATAATCTATTAATATTTTCGTGCTTCTTTCTGTTTTATTCTTTGCAGGTTTTAATACACTCAAGTAATACTCTGCTTTTAAAAATTAATATGATGGCTATCAAAATGCTATAAGAAGATTAATTTAACCATTTCTCTAGTTTTGGAAACACAGGTTGCTTTCATTTTTGATTTTAAAAATACAACATGAATATATTTGTACATAAATCTTTTCCTGAATTTAGGATATATTCAAATACATATTCTTACCAGATTCTCCAGCACTAAAATGATCAAATGGATTCCCTTCGGCATCTGGGTTTAGTAACACCATTTCAAATGGGATATCTTCCACCTGAGAATTCTCCTTGTCATCTTGGCATGTATACTTGTCTGCATAAAACACATGCCACGTTTGTGGAGACGGAATCTGGGACACTGTCAGATTATGTTCGGTCTGGTTCATGGTCACTTTAAAGAGAAAGAAAACACCTTTTGTAACAAAACTCTCAAATGTGTTTCACTGTTTTAGTCATATAATCAATTTGAGGTTAGGACAATCTTTTAATTTTTATTGTCTCAGAAATCCAAGACCTTGTGTAGTATTTGGAATAAGTCTTATAAACCAGATATTTATAGAATAAATCAGAATTTATCTGCAAAGGAGATAAAAATGATGTTTTTAACCAAGGAATCACTATAAAAGTATGACTATAAAACACCACAAGTAGAATGGCTTCACTGAAACTCTGAATTTTTTTTTTTTTTTTTTCTTCTTGGTTTTCACATTCGTATTGGGAGCGATGGGAGGGGCCTCCTCTGTCAGTGGAGGTGCTCAGTTTCTTCAGCCACTCCAAGCTGGAGCTCTGGGGATCCTGGGGGTGGCCGGGCACATTGGTCATGTTCCCATCATTGCGGACGGGCACTGGGTAGTTGTAGGGCATGGTCTCGTTGATCATGATGAAGTACTTGGTGTAGGGGCTGAGTGGGGGCAGAATTACAGCTAGGCTCCCAGTGATGAAGGACACGACCAGCACTGGCTCCCTGGCCCAGGCATTCTTGAGGAAAGTGCCGAGTCTCGCCACCATCTTGGTCTCGGCGGCTGAAACTTTGAATTTTGATTTTCGATATTTTCAGTTTCCGGGTTGGTTAATGACATTCAAAAAAATTATTGTGGTAAAACATACACAATGCTAAATGTATCATTTTAACCATTTTTAAGTGTACAGTCTATGGCATTAAGCACATCTACAATGCTGTGCAACAATCACAGTGACATTTTTGAAGATTACTCGAGTTAAATTTAAAATGGAGCATTCAACTTACAAAATCATTATATCTAAAAACTATGTATTTTCAAAAGATTTTCCAAAATCTTTTTCTGATTGGTTGTTCTTTAAAGGTGTACAAAAAGCAGAAAAAATAGAAATTACAGGAATGTAGAAGTTATTATACTGGATCAGGTCCACATGAAGTAGTATGATACAGTCAGGGGTGGGGGGTGTGTGGCATCATTCAGATGTATGTTTGAATCCTGGCTTCAATACTTACCTGTTGTGTGACCTTGGGTAAGTTACATAAGCAATGACACTCACTTTCTTCATCTGTAAAATGAAGATACTACCTACAGCAAAGGGCTGATATAAGCACTAAGTTATTTGAGTCACCTAGCATGGTAACTGTCACAGAGTAGTTGCTAAATGTCAATTCTGCTTTTCGTTTCTTTAAAACAAGGTAGTTATATTAGTAAGTGGTTCTCAATCCAGGGTAATCTCCTTTCCTCCAGGGCATCTGAAAATGTGAGGGGATAGTTTTTTTGTCACAATAGCTGGTTAGATACTTGGAGGGGGGCTGTGTTGAACCTCATGCAAAGAATTATTCCCCCTAAAATGCCAACGGCACTCCCTTCTGAGAAACACAAAATGATGTCTAAGATTCCTTCTGGACCTAAAACTATTAGGTTGGTGCAAAAGTAATTGCGGTTTCTGAATCTGACCTGACCTAAGAGGCACTGACTAACACTAACACGAAGCTGCCTAGGAGAGGAGTGTCTCAAGTTCTGGGTGTAACAAAAAGAGTAGAGTTAGAAGAGCGAGTCTTGGCCTTGTGACTCAGCAAATAAATTTACAAACTCTCTAAATTTGTTTCTTCAATAGTCAAATAAAGATACCTGCCCTGCTAGCGCAGAGTTCTTGTGAGGGGCAAATGAAAAGTATATGGAAAGAGCATAATTCTACACAAAGTATTTTTAAAACAGTATTATGATGGACCCAATTCCCAACTCTAGATTGCCCCCACAACATGTCAATATTTAAGGACAAATTAGTCTTAATCTTTTTCTCAATTGTAGAAAAAACATTTTTAATAAATAAAAGACATTTCTTGAGGTAACTAGAAATGTATGTATGGAATAGATTTCAGAGGACATTATAGAATTACTCATTTTCTTAGGTGTATGATAGTTAAACAGATGAATTTCTTTACTCTTAGAAGATGTATGCTTAGGTATGGTGGGGCAAACTGTGATACCTGCTGCTTATTTTCACATGGTTCAATTAAAACAAAAATCACAAACATATAGACATAAAGCAAATTTAACAAAATATTAACAATTATTGAGTCTAAGCAGAGGATATATGGATGCTGGTTGTACTATAATTTCAACCTTTCTGTATGTTGGGAAATTTTCCTAGTGGAAAGTTGGAAAAATGTTATTTATAGGTTGTCTTTAGGAATGAGATACAGATGTAGTCAGGATTTGAATTTTGAGGACTTGGACTGTACAACTGGGAATTTCGTTCATTGGTGGTTAAATTGAACAAGAGGATCTGATTACCACCACCATGGCATTGCTTTTTGGCTACTATAAGTTAGCTGACATTTAAACTACCTTAAAAAAAAAAAAACACGCACACACATACAGTTTCTGGAAAAATGTAGCAAAGACTCTAGTTTCTGTTAAATATTGGAAGACTTTTAATAAGAATTTAATATATGATCAATAAATGATTCACAAATAAGACTGTTTAAATGTGCAATTTGCAATTATATAATCCGGACCTCATTATATAAAGGCTCTGCTGTGTTGCCATTTTTATCATTTGCCCTTTTTCTCTTAGATAAAATATAAAAAAAACCACACTTTTACCAATATATTTTTGATGTTTCATTTTAAATTATGTGGATTTACTTCAAACAGAAATAAAAGTATGCTTCATAAAGTGATACCGGCCTTTAGTTTTTGTCTTGCTGTCTTTTCGGCAAGACTGGGAAACAAGCCTCTTGACAAAACTGTGTGTTCATTGTTTCTGAGACAAAAGACTACAACACAGCATGCATATTCTATGCTGGTGTAATTAGTACCTCAAATATTAACAAAACTTGAACTGCTGAGAATGGTGTTGAATAGCTAATTATCCAATCATATTATAAAAGGAATTGAATACTGTTAACCAAAACACACAATAAAATACTAACACCTTTAAATGATTTATAAAATATACCAAACTACAAAAGGAATCATATGCATAACATGTAAAAAGACAACACTGAAATGTTTTATATACAATATTACATTTAGCTCTTGTAATCTGATAGAAAATTCCTCCGAATCTCCTCGTTAAGTTTTAGATACAAATACATAAACTCATCATTTTCAGTGCTTTCAAATGTCTTGTTTGCTTGCTTTAAAAATCTACAAAATAGTTTTTAGTATTTTTTAAATCAGATTTTTATGACAGAACAAAGAGATGACTGAAAAATAATTTTTCAAACATTAATTTGGGAGAGTCAAGCAACATTCAACACTAAGATTTTTCTAATCTGCTAGTCTTTTCATAGTACACAGCAGCAGCAAGGTTTTACGCAGGAGCTGGGCAGAGTTACTGAGTTCATTACCAAATAGGTGAAAGGCTGTTAACTCTTAAGTCTCATTAATAGCTAAGAAAAGCACTTGCTATAAGGAACTATTCTTAAATATGTGTTACTATTACATCATGAATTTAAGGATATGCTTTTTGTTTAAATGTACCTAAGCTCCTAAATAACATACCATAAATATGACAATATATAAAAGTTAGAGACTTAAGATTTGGATTTTGTTATTGGAAAAAAAAATTGGTGAAGTACATATATGTAGAAATCAGTATTAAATTTATTTTAAGCCCCAAAATTTGACAAAACAACCTTCATTCCTCTAAAATTCCTGTTACCTGTTATCTTCCATTCCACAATTTCAAAATATACCTCTGCACTTAACAGAACAGGGAAAAGAAAGAGAAACTAGAAAAAGAAACAACATCAGAAGGTTTTGTTAAGTTGTAGTCCTATACATAAGTAACTCCATCCTTAAGAGTTATAACGAGAATGGCAGCATTTTGGAACTATCATGAACCTTAGGGACACCTAGTCCAACTTGCTTGTTGTACAGGTAAGTAAAATGAGGTTCAAAGATAACAAGTTCTTGTTATAAATCACTAGCAGTGATACTCAGTTTTGTGGTCTTCCCATTGCACCACACTGTCTCCCTGTATACAGAAGTTCTGGGAATACAGGAATATGACTCATACGAAAATGAGGTTTTTAAGTGTATAAAGTATATAAATACTGACTATGTGATACAAGAGAACAAATCAATATTCCTATAGCTCAAAGCTTTAAACTGCCTAGTAAGTTTTTGTTGGAGATAGAAAAAGTCTTTGAGATGCCAAACACAAAAAGCTAACAACCAGCCAAACAAAAAGCCCTTAAGCATGAAGGTCTACGACTATTCATTCTACAAATACTTAGTAAAAACTTAACTAAGCACCAGGGTATCATCAATTCTCATTCTCATAGTGCCATATAATTAGCATTCATAGTACTTATCAAAATTGCAATTTTACATTTATTCACATTCATCTGATTCATTCTGGTCACCTCCACCAGCCTTAAGGACATTTTGGTCACTGATCTATCAACAGTACCTAGCAGTACATGAAACAGTGGAAGCGCTCAGTGAATGAACACACCAGAAGAGCCCTACTGCCCTCATTGACTGATTTTATAACAAATAAATAAAATGTAAAGTGGTAACTATAGTAAGTGCTATGCAGGAAAGCAAGAGGCTATAAAAACTTAGGTGTTAACTTATAATCGACGGAGGAGCCAGAGGGGAGGCTGAAGAGGAAAAAGCCTATGCAAAGGCTCAGAGTAGCACTGAAATAAAATGCAGTGAGTGGGGCAATGCCCTGAGATGAAACGGAGAGGTAAGCAGCAGCCAGTCTACAATGGCTTTGCTGGTCAGGTTAAGGAGGCCCGGTCAGGTTAAGGGAAACCATTTATTTTAAGGGTGTGGTAAGGAAGTGAATGTAACATAACCAAATCTGCTATTTAGAAAGATCTAGTTACAGAAGGGGGACCAGCATGGCTATAAAATAACCAGGTAGGAGACTGTCGAAATAGCAAAGGCAAGATGAATTCAAGAGATATTTAAAAGTAAAACCTCAAGACTTAACTGATGGATGAGGGGGTAGAAAGGTCAAAGAGGGGAGTATTAGAAGACACCTTGGTTTCTCAACTGTTTACTGGATGGATGGTGGTGCCAATTCTTAAAACAGGGGACATCAGAAGAGGACCAGGTCTGGATGGGGAAGATGGTGAGTTCAGTTTAGACGCCAGAGGAATTGGGAACTGAAGGACATGACCTTTTACACATACGTGCAACACTTAGATGAGCAAACTGGCAGAGAAAGGAAGAGACAACCAATCAAGAGAATCTGCATATATTTCCCAGATAAGTTTTGAATTCAGGGTCAAAGTAAATAATTGTATGTAATTGTCATTCATCTTCAGGATACTATCTTCTCACAATATCATCTCACAAATCTACATTAAAGATCCCCACAATGGGTGGCAAGGACTGGGGACCTCTGCTCTTTTCACTGATCTAGCTAGTTGCCTTATGAGGGAATCAGACAGCTGATAAGATAAAGGCCGGATGTTTAGAAATGAATGCTTCACTAGAATAGGCTAAGAGAAGAGACTACCATGTTCCATATATGGATGAGTCCCTGAATAATAAGAGGAAAAAGAAAAGAATAATTCCCATTTTTCCTCATGGATGCTTCAAATTTCTAATGTCTTCTACACCTAATTAACTTGCGAGGTGCAAAATGGAAACAATGGCACATGTTCTTCATTTCCGTATTTAAAAAAATTTTCACTCACTCTGGATGGCTAGCACCCTAATGCACAGGACAATGTTGATGAGAATGAATGGGATCACGGATTTAAGCCACTAGATTAGGATTTAAAAAGTACAGCCTCTCTAGAGGCAAATACAGAAGTATACAAATGATGTGGTGGCGGTACATCTCAAAGTGACTTTTTTGAGACAAAGTCTCACTCTGTCGCCCAGGCTGGAGTACAGTGGTATGATCTTGGCTCACTGCAACCTCTGCCTCCCAGGTTCAAGCAATTCTCATGCCTCAGCCTGCCAAGTAGCTGAGATTACAGGTGCATGCCATCACACCTGTCTAATTTTTTTCTGTATTTTTACTAGAGACGGGGTTTCACCATGTTGGCCAGGCTGGTCTCAAACTCCCAACCTCAGGTGATCCACCCACCTTGGCCTTCCCAAGTGCTGAGATTACAGGCGTGAGCCACTGCACCTGGCTATCAAAGTGACATATTTTATCACCATATAACTAAGTCTCATGTTCAAATGACGTGTTGTGAAATAGCATCACTCAAGCTAAATTACCCAATTAACTAAGATAATACATTGGCATTTAGCTCAGTGCTGGCAGATAATTAGCATTCAACAAATGTTACCATTCATTCCATGCTGCCACTGGGTCAAAATATAGTTTCCATATTGGCATAAATTATGCAAACTGTAAAGAGTCAATGAAAGAAAGGACTCCTATATAAATTATCTGGATTTTTTTTTCAAAAACGATGAATGATAAAAAGGGAAAGGCACTGTTAAAACTCAGCTTAAAATGTACTAGACAAAGTGTCATCACAGTGGGATTATGCTGTCAGGAAACATAACGTATGTACATATGGTACTATATTTCAACATTAGGAGGAAAAAACTATATCTAATGATCAAAGTAAAAAGGATATACTCACTTGTCAACTGAGCTTTGGATAATTTTTCACTACAGCTATAACCATGACTGCTTTGCTGTAGCTTTAGCCATTCCTGGGCTTGGAACAGGTAGAGTTTAGCTTCTTTTCCAACAGCTACTGCTATGTTGTTGATTCTGACACACAGAAGAGCATGGTCACCTTGACATTAAAACAAAAATCATCAACTAGTTTGGTCTTACATGAAACTGAGACATGAGGACAACTCAACACCTCTACTTACCAAAATGGAAATTTAAAAAGCACAATTCTTCTTAAATCTCGCTTAACTAGGTAAATCACATCAGAATGAACACAACATTCAGAAGCAAGAGATTATTCAAATGAACGTGTGGTATTTCCTTGAAATTCAGCTGATAACTGATATTTCACTCAACAAACCGCAATATCTGGGGTATTTGAACAATTCACTGTATTAAAATTTTTGCCTCACTTTACAACCACTTCACGTTTTATATTTTATTCATAATCTATAGAAATGTCCCACCAAAGTTTCTGTTTTTTAATATGACATAGGTGTTAATATTTAATTATACTCTTAATATAAAAAATAAACATAGCTAATAGCAGGAAAGTTTAAATGTATGTGTTCTGGGGTAGACATATTATACCTAAAACAAAATTTGGTATCTATGACTTTTACAAAAGAACTTTCAGGGGCTGGGCACAGTGGCCACACCCGTAATCCCAGCACTTTAGGAGGCCAAGGTGGGTGGATTCCCAGCCCAAGAGTTTGCGACCAGCCTGGGAAACAAAGTCAGATCCTGTTGCTATTTAAAAAAAAAAAAAAATTAGCTGGGCTTGGTGGCTGAGCCTGTAGTCTCAGCTATTCAGAAGGCTGAGATGGGAGGATGGCTTTAGCCTGGGAGTCTGAGGTTGCAGTAAGCTTTGATTACACCACTGCACTCCAGTCTGGGTGACAGAGCAAAACTCTTTTTTTTTTTTTTGAGACAGAGTGTTACTCTGTCACTCAGGCTGGAGTGCAGTGGCGCAATCTCGGCTCACTGCAACCTCCACCTCCCAGGTTCAAGCGATTCTCCTGATTCTCCTGCCTCAGCTTCCTGAGTAGGAGTAGCTGGGATTACAGGCATGCGCCACCACACCCAGCATCACCACATCCAGCTAATTTTTGTATTTTTAGTAGAGACAGGGTTTCACCATGTTGGCCAGGTTGGTCTTTTTTTTTTTTTTTAATTTATTTTTGAGACATATTCTCGCTCTATTGCCCAGGCTGGAGTGCAATGGCACGATCTCAGCTAACTGCAACCTCCACCTCCCCGGTTCAAGCAATTCTCCTGCCTCACCCTCCCAAAATAGCTGGAATTACAGGCACCTGCCATCATGCCTGGCTAATTTTTTTATTTTTATAGAGACGGGGTTTCACCATGATGGCTAGGCTGGTCTTTAACTCCTGACCTCAGGTGATCCGCCCGCCTCAGCCTCCCAAAGTGCTGGGATTACAGGTGTGAGCCACCACGCCCAGCCGCCAGGTTGGTATTGAACTCCTGACCTCAAGTGATCTGCCCGCCTCTGCCTCCCAAAGCGGTGGGATTACAGGCAGGAGCCACCCACCGAGTCTGGCTTCTTTTTTAAAAAAAAAGAACTTTCAGAATAATATATGTTGTAAGATGAATACAGAATGAACCTGGTTGCACACACCAACTACATTTAAGGCCCAGAACAGAAATGGCAATAAGTTATTGCCTCTAGGGAAAGGGATTCTGGGTGAAAGAGCTAAGACAGGAGACTGTTTTTCATTTTAAGATCTTCTGTTCTCCTGGAAATTTTTTTTCTATGCTTTTGTTACTATAATTACCACTTTGATTAAACATTTTAAATATATTTAAATATACAGTATATATATCAAAGAATGTGCAAGTCTCTTACATAAATTGATTACATATTTTGAAGTCTTAAAAGTGATTCTGAGGCCCAATTGACACTGTAAATTGCATTCCTAGTTACAGTTCATTGTTTCAGTATAGTTTTTGTATTATTATTTTACTGAATTGGGATTCATGAAAATTGGTAATAACTATATGTGATTTTACACATATGAAACAGAATGAACGCACTTGAAACACCTTATCCCCAATCTGTCTTGAGAAATCTGAATTTAGTACATGTTTCTCCTCCACGTTTACCAGATGATCATCAGGAACTATGAGGTCGTCCAAGTCTCTCTGCTGGTCCTAAGTAATAACCCACGTCTTCTATACATCCCACATTTTCCAACACTGTCCACATTGTGCCATTTAAGACAGTGGCTGTCAATACTCAAAGTATGGTTACAGTCCGTTGAATGAGAAACTCAAAATGTGACCAAAAAATAATAAAATTGTTTCTAGTGTTTCTTCTTCATTCACCCAAAATATATTCCACATTGGATTTTGAAAAACTGGGTTACTGAAACTCCTTTTCTTAGCTATCTTAAAAACTTCAAAAAAAAAAAATCAGGATCCCTTCCCTTTATTCTGTCAATTCTGTAATTTCCCAATACTTTAAATTCCTTTTCTCACCAAAGTAGTTCCGTTTCTATTACCTTCTCCTAACAATATTTTCTAGGCCAATATTCTGATGTTCATCGTTGCATCTTTTAATGCTAAAGACTGTACAAATCAAAGTTCCTAATGTCATCAAGGCAAATAATTATTTGAAATACAGCACTAGTCAAATTAAGAGTACCAAGAAAAACACTTAAATTGTGAGAGTGCAAATGAGACCAAAATTAGAATGAATTGCAAATGCATTTATTGAAGGAATAATTACTGATTTTTGAGGAAGACCAAAAGGTCTGAAATCAAACGCAACTCTGATTTCAGAAGAGCCACACAGAACACAAATTAGGGAGCTTCCAGGATGCTACTTAAATGCATTTTCATCAGCTTAATTCTAGGCCTTACCGCCCATAGTAAATCTACTGCCCTAGTAGCCAAGTAACCAAACTGCTCAATATAACAACTACATTATCAAGTGTTTTACTTGGTTTCCAAAACCACTCTGTTGCAAGTAGGTCTCAGGAAATTGGTCTTTAAAAAAAAAAAAAGGAAATTTAAGTTCCTAGGGTTAAATTCTCCCGTCACAGTGTGGCCGAGACAGGAAGGAGCAAATATGCTTCTTTGCGGGAAGGATCTGGAAAGATGCGGCCGACCAGTCTTTTGCACATTGGCTTGCAAGGGGAGGGTTGGGGAAATGGAAACCGGCTTCCAGGTGCGGAACACGATCACTAGTGGCGAGAGGCCGCTGCCTGGGGCTGGAAAGCCGCACCAGCGGGGTTGGCAAGGAACGCATCCCACCATTCGCGGCAGCTGTTGCAACGCTGGAGGTCCAGGTGAGGCTGGGGAAGTCGCCGGCCTCGCCCAACGTGGCAGGGAGGGGCCGGGAGGAGCGGCCCGCGGACCCAGCCGGCGGAATGGGCCAGCGCGCCTTCATCCCCCTCCCCGCCCCCAGACCTACCATGGAACTCGAAGTGGCCGATGCGCTGGCCCTGGGCGTCCTGGGCCGCGGTGCTGCTGAAGCTGCCCCGCAGGGTCTTACCCTGGCTGCCCTGCGGCCACCAGCAGCACGTGAGGGCCACAGCCAGCAGCCGCAGCCCCCCCATACCCGTCTCCCGCTCTGCACCGACGCCTCGGCTCCCAGCCGCCGGCGGCTGCCCGCCCCACGTCGGCAGCTGGGGGAGGCGGGGTCGGCGCCGGAGACCTGCTGCTCTGGAGCCTGAGAGCCAATGAGGCGGGCTCCTCTGCCATAAGCCAAAGACATTCACCAATCAGAGGCCGAAATGGGCGGGACGCGCAGATCCGAGCGTCCCATCAGTCCCCGGCTTTTGACTAGTTCCCGCCTTTTTCTTTAATGAGGAATCAGGAGGATGTTGCTTCAGGTTACGGAAAACTCATCTCCCTCCTCATTGCCTAGCACGTCTTGCTACTGAGCATGCGCGGGCGCGCTGGCACGAGTCCGCGGGGCCTTCGAGGGGCATGTGGGATTCGGAAAAAAATTAAGAAACGCAGGACAGGACTGTTTCTGGCCGAGAGAGTTAAACTCCCTCAAAGAAAAAATCGTGTTCTTATGCAGATTTTCTTCCTTGGCGCCTGTATAACCTACAGGACGTGTCCGATTTAATGTCTCAAAGACACTTAGCTCCGCATGACCACAATTTAACGCATGCCTCCTCTTGCCATCTCCAGCCGATTTTTCCCTCCTAGGTTCTCTGGCTTCTCGAATTACATTGCCCCCGCCCCCGCCCCCGCCCGCAGACCAGACCGCTGGGAATTGTAGGCCCCCCCCAGCCCAATTCAATCAATTCAATTGCAAGTGTGGATTAGCCCTTCTTCTGGTGAGGGTGGGAAGCAGCGGCCACAGTCCTACTCAGTTCATCACTTTGTTGGCCTATGGCAAAGACCGTCTCTACAGTCTTCATTCTAATTGGCTACAATCCATCTCTACCCTACAGCCACAGAAAGCTGTAGGAAACAATTTGCTGCACTTGCCTTCAAAGGTTCTCAATTGCCTTTAGCACACAATCCAAACTCTAGAATATGGCTCTTCAACTCTCAAATATCTGTTTTTTCTCATCTCCATCCTTACCGCCGTTGGTTTCCTGAACACTCCCAAGTTCTCCCTTCTAGGCCTATATCACTCCCTGATCCCTCTGGCTGGAATACTTCTGCTTATTCCAACACTGGACCTCCTCACCTTCCTTTTCTTCCTTTACTTCTCCTTCCCAAGGCACTTTAAGAAGCCTTTCTCAAACCCCTAAGTCTGTAGTAGATGCCCCTGGAACCAGAATCCCTTACTTCCCTACCAGAGCACTCACGCACTGTACTGTAAGTATCCATTCATGTGTCTGAAATCTCCGCCTCTATTGTCAGCTCCAGCTGGTCAGTGACTATACTTTTTTTTTTTTTTTTTTTTTTTTGAGACGGAGTTTCACTCTTGTTGCTCAGACTGGAGTGCAATGGCGCGATCTCGGCTCACCTCAACCTCTGCCTCCCGGATTCAAGCGATTATCCCACCTCAGCCTACCGAGAAGCTGGGACTGCAGGCATGCGCCACCATGCCCAGCTAATTTTTTATTTTTAGTAGAGATGGGGTTTCTCCATGTTGATCAGACTGGTCCCAAACTCCCGACCTCAGGTGATCTGCCCGCCTTGGCCTCCCAAAGTGCTGGGATTACAGGCGTAAGCCACCGTGCTGGCTATACCTGTCTTAATGAAAGTGAGGCAGGAGAATAGGGCCTGGAGTCAGGGAACCTAAGGCGTTTTCACACCAACTTTCTAGAACGAAATTTAAAGGAAAACCCTAACTTTCCACCCTAAGTAACAAAAGGAGCAGAGGCTATGCCCTTTGCAAATCCCCACCTTTTCTGTGAGGCAGATAAGAAATTGGCTGTCCCTACCCAGTCAGACTGATTGCCAGCTGAGTCTTCGTTTGCACAGAAGTGCAACTTTGTAACTCTGTAACATTGCTTTTTGCAACCAATCAGATGTTTGCACAGGAGTGTGACCTTTGTAACTCCACTTCAGCCTCTGATTCATTGCTTTCCCCAAGAATCAGACCTATTGGGGGCCACCACTTCATTTATATGAGGTGAGCTCCAGGTGGCCAATGGGAAACTTCTAGGGAGTATTTGGACCCAAGATGATTATGTATCCAGGCCCTTCTGTGCTGTGTAGTTGCATTTTCTTTTTTTGAGACAGAGTATCACTCTGTCACTCAGGCTGGAGTGCAGTGGCACAATCTCGGCTCACTGCAACCTCCGCCTCCCAGGTTCAAGTGATTCTCCTGCCTCAGCTTCCAGCTGGAATTACAGGTGCACACCACCACACCTGGCTAATTTTGGATTTTTAGCAGAGACGGGGTTTCACTATGTCGACCAGGCTGGTCTCAAACTCCTGACCTCAAGAGATCCACCCACCTTGGCCTCCCAAAGTGCTGGGATTACAGGTGTGAGCCATCATGCCCGGCCATGTACTTTCATTTTCAATAAATCCCTGCTTTCGTTCTTTCGTTGCTTCATTCTTTTGTTGCTTCATTCTTGCCTTGCTTTGCTGTGCATTTTGTCCAATTCTTTGTTCAAAATGCCAAGAAACTGGACAACTTGCAGTCAAGACCCTCCACTGGTAACAAAAGTAGGAGCTCAAAATTATTTCATGAATAAATGTATATAAATTATTTTCATTTAACAACAAGCTTCTATAACATATAAGCAAGTTCTCATAACAGACCTCATCATTTAGAAAAAAAAAAAAATCTTGAGGGACCACCTCCTACCATATACACAGCATTTTCAGTATTTCTGGCTGACCAGGAATATGCTGGAAGTATTAATATTTTCGGATTTAAAAAAAAAACTGCAAGGGTTCTTTATTATGAAAGTAATCCATGTGTCTCAGAAAAAAATTCACAGTCAAAAGTATATAAAGTGGGCTGGGCGCAGTGGCTCACGCCTGTAATCCCAGCACTTTGGGAAGTGAGGTGGGTGGATCACCTGAGGTCAGGAGTTCAAGACCAGCCTGGCCAACATGGTGAAAACTCATCTCTACTAAAAATACAAAAACTAGCCAGGTGTGGTAGCATGCGCCTGTAATCCCAGCTACTTGGAGGCTGAGATGGGAGAATCGCTTGAACCTGGGAGGCAGAGGTTGCAGTGAGCCAAGATTGTGGCACTGCACTCCAGGCTGGGCAACAGAGCGAGACTCTGTCTCAAAAAAACAAAAGTATATAAAGTAAAAATTAAACTCCCCATTTCCTCCTTTCCCTGCCCATATCTCATCCCTAAAGGTAACTTATTTTAAGAGTTTAGGGTGAATCCTTTCAAGTAAGCCACAAATACCACAAATATATGTGGTATCACAAATACCACAAATATATGTGGTATCACAAATACCACAAATATATGTGGTATTTGTAAACCAAGGACAGGAATAAAACTGGTCCTGAAGAAAAATCATAACACAGGCCTTGAATGTTAGGCCTCTCCTATCTTTTCTTTCTTCTCAATCAACTTTGTTTTTCTCACTGTGAAGACAGGCTTTCTGGCTCCTCACTTTGAAAGAACATGGCCACCAAAAAGTTCCAGCTTTGTAGGACCTCAGAGTTCAAGTAGAGTAACCAGACTATACTAGCACCTTAGTCGAATTCTAAATCCCAAGAAGAGGCTTCAGTTGGCCTAGAGTTAGCCAGATTTCATTCTGTGGCCTGCCTGGGTCAACTTGGGGAGATCATAAAGGACAGTTGGGGGAGGAGTCTGGTCAGAAAAAAACTGTACGTATCGACTGCAATATATTTTGGTCTTCATTCCATGTTGGTACATTCTTTCTAAAGGCTATAAAGCAGTTTACTGCATTTTAAAAGTTAGAAGACATTCTACACATTTAGATTATTTCCAGTGTTTCATTATTGCAAGCAATACAGCAACGAACAATTATCTATATTATACATCACGGAATTTGAGGGGGTCATAGAATATGAACATTTGAAATTTTCATATGTATTACCACTTTGCCTTGTAAAAAGGTTATGGTATGATACTTCCACATATTCACCTGTACTGGACGTTTCCATTCGTTTTCAGCTTTGCCAAACATTATGGTGGGGGAAAAAAGATATTTATCTATTCGACAATATTTAATGGTCATTTATTCTGTGCCAAGTCTCTAAGGACATGCGATTACAGCAGAAAACAAAACAAAGCCCCTGACCTCATGGAACACTAAACAGAGGGCAGTGACATCAATGTAAATGTTGAGTGCTAGGAAGAAAAATAAAGAAGGATAAGATGATTTGGCAGGGTTGGGCAGAGGTCGCTATTTTAATTGTGGTGGTCAATAGGATGCCATTCAAGCTGAAAACGGAAGTAAGGGTAAAAACTAGGCAGACATCTGGGGAAAGACCATCAAGGTCCCGGGGAAGTAGCATGCCTGGCACATTGAATGAAGAGCAAGGAGGGTGGGGAGGCTGGGGCGGAGTGAGCAAAGGGGAGAATAGAATAAGACATCAGCGTAGGACCTAGGGTATTCCCTTTATCTTTATCATGATTGCAAGCCTTCTGCGCTGTCTGTAATAATAATATTATTATTTTTTGAGACGGAGTTTTGCTGTTGTTGCCCAGGCTGGAGTGCGATGGTGCGGTCTCGGCTCACTGCAACCTCTGCCTTCCGGGTTCAAGCGATTCTCCTGCCTCAGCCTCCCAAGTAGCTGGGATTACAGGCGCCCGCCACCACGCCCGGCTAATTTTTGTATTTTTAGTAGAGACAGGGTTTCACCATGTTGGCCAAGCTGGTCTCGAATCCTGACCTCAGGTGATCCGCCCACCTCGGCCTCCCATAGTGCTGGGATTACAGGCGTAAGCCACGGCGCCCGGCCTGAAATAATATTAACAACAGCAAAAGATCATTTTGCAGGCCAGGGACGGTGGCTCACGCCTGTAATCCCAGGACCTTGGGAGGCTGAGGCGGGAGGTTGGCTGGATCCCAGGAGTTCGAGACCAGCCTGGGCAACAGGGCGAAACCCATCTCTACCAAAAATTCGGCGGGCGTAGTGGGGCACGACTGTATTCCTAGCTACTCAGGAGACTGAGGTGGGAGGATTGCTTGAGCCCCATTGGTCGACGCTGCAGTGAGCCGTGATCGCACCACTGCACTCCAGCCTGGGTAACAGAGGGAGACCCTGTCCCCGCCCCACTAAAAAAAAAATCATTTTTAAATTGCAACCTCCCATCTCCATCTGCAACAACTCCCCGTTCTCAGCTCAACTGATAGGTAACCTCTAGAGATGGCTGTAGTACAAGAATGAAAAAAGGTACTCATTCATAAATCTGATCCATAGTGGTGGCATTTCCGGGAAAAACGTTCCATACCCCTACCATCCACGCGACCCCAATTGCACCTGGCGGACCAGACAAGGGCGGAAAGGAGCAGCGCCTGCGCGTGGTGAGCGCGGCCCCGCCCAGCCCGCTAGTGGGCGGGCAGAAACTGGCCACAGAGCAGTCTCCGGAAGCTGCTGCTGGCTGCTCTGTTAACGTGTCCCGCGAGCGAGGCGCGTCGCAAAAGGTCGCGGCGGAACTTCCCTGCGCTTTTCAGACCATACGCTTTACGGTACTAGGCATTGCTGAGCTGGGAGATGTCGGCGGCGTATTGGGAGGAACCGTGGGGTCCTCCCGGCGGCTTTGCGAAGCGGGTCCTGGTGACCGGCGGTGCTGGTTTCATGTAGGTAATGGCGCCGCTAGCCAAGCAGTGGCTCCCCAGAAACCCCTACCTTTTCCCGCAGCTCTGCTTGCCCTAGGTAATTTGGGTCCAGCTTTGAGGGGTCCTTATTCTGATATGGGGAGGGTCCTAATGCACGACCTGGACCAGCTTTTCTCTCTCTGGCCTGCAAAGAAGTGGTTCCTTTGAAACTGTGACTTCTTTAAAACGCCTCTTCCAAAGCTGTGTTACTCTCCGCCCTTCTGTGGCCGGAGGTGCTCACCACGTCACTCCTTGAGTGCGTGCAAGTTACCCTAAGCTGCTAACCGACTGCTTCCCACCTCCAGCCTAGAGCACCCGCACCCCACGATGGGCCCTGTACATATAGGCACCCCCAAAACGATTTGAGGACTATAATAGGACATCTATGTAATCAGCAAACTTTTACAAATCGACTGTTGACACCCTTTTCTTCCTCAGACCCACATTCGATCAGCAGCAGCAAGTCCTCTCTACTTCCAAAGTATATCCTTACGGCGACCACTTCTCACCACTTTCCCGTTTCCACCCTAGCCCATGTTTACCGTCATCTTTTGCCTAGACTGCTGCTGTAGCCTCTTGGTTGGCCATAACTGCGTCCACTCATGTTCCTTTAAAGCCGATTGCTCACATACAAGTCAGTGTTTCTTAAGTCAATCAGATCATGTTAGGAGCAGGATTTTACCTCAGTGCTTCCTGCCACACTTAAGAATAAAGCCCAAACTCTACCATGTCTACAAAACTCAAGTGCCCAAACCCTACTTTTGCAACCTGATCTGCTTTTCTGTACCTGCCATGCTTCCCCTCTTAGTTCTTGGAACACACCAAGATACACACTTCTGTCTTGAGGCCTTTGCACTTGCTTCCCCTTTCCTTAGGCTGTTTGTTTGCACCACTCAATTCTGGTTTTTATTCAGATAGCACCTCAGAGAGTTCTTACCTGACCACCATATCTAAAATAGCCCCTCTCCCAACTAGCACACTTAACCTCTACCTGAAATTATATTGCGGATTTGTGTCTGCTTGTTTATTGCTTGTATCCCCACTCTAAAATGCAAACTCGATAAGGACAGAGACTACTGTTCGTTCAGCACCTGGAAGAATGCCTGGCCCATTCTATAAAAGTCTTTAGTAATTGTGGAATGGATGAATGCAAGAGTAATAAACAGGAAACTCTCCCATCCTCCCCTCAAGGAACTCAGTGGCTAGTGGAAGAAGTGGGAATGTGAGGATTCCTGTTTATGGCCATTTGCACATTAAATCACCCCTTCTAATCCGACAAGTCACTTGGGGGAGAGCATCAGGCTGGCAAGTTTCACTTAATGAGAAAGAGGACTATGGGCATGAAAGGGTGATACTTGTGTGAGAGTGCGGGTCCAGGAAGGGTGCGACTTAGAAAGTGCTGTGAAAGGAATGCCGAATACAAACTTCAAGTTCATAATTTGGTCAAGGGCTCCCCTTTCCTGGGAGCCCAACATTTTAAGTATACGTGGTAAATCTGGTAGATCATTTCACTGAGATATGCCTGTGATTCCCCTTTAGGGTCCTCTGAAGCCCAGGACCCACTGTGGATATCCAACTCAGAATGGTTTCAGCTGTTATTAGCCTGGGAATCCTGGGTTTAGTCTAGAAGCCTCCTGAGGATTCTGGTTTAACATTACCAAAATCTTATACCAAGAAATAGCAATTGCAGAAGTTACTATTAAATATAGACAACTGACTATGCTCATAGTAATTTCATTTTTACATACTTACATCTGCAGTTCCTGAAAAGGCATGCTATAGGCATGTACAGTTGTGCTGACTAGCTCCCATTTATTGTTCCACTTTACTCGATACTTGTACCTGTATGGATGGCATCATTTGGTTAAACTGACTTTTTTCCCTATACCCAGAACCAGTACATTCTCTCTTCTGCATAGTCTAAATGGAGTGTAAAACTTTTGTTTATAGATACTGTTGAGAAGTTTGGTAAAAAGTTTGCATGTGTGTATATTTAGTGTAGTTATGTTTTCTGTTATCTTAGAAAAAATTAAAGTTATCTTTGAGTATTTTCCTAGTACTCAACACCTTAGGAAAATATTCAAGAGTTTAGGGAAGTTAAAGTTTTTCACTAACAAGATATACTTTTTTTCAATAGTGCATCACATATGATTGTCTCTTTAGTGGAAGATTATCCAAACTATATGATCATAAATCTAGACAAGGTGAGTTTTATAAAAATGAGCATCATGCACTGAAATTACATTTCAATTTATGTTTTCTAAAAGTACTAGAATCTTGTCATGCTGATATTTAAATTTTTTATTTAGTCATTTTAGCAATTCAGAGGCTCTGTATAGTAATGTGCTCATGCTGTATTTAATCTTATATAAAAGTTTTTGAAACCTGCATTTCTTATGTTGGTCCACAAAATAAAGTTTTTGTTTTATTTTGTTTTTTTCAGTTGCTACTTTGCAAATGGACTTTTTGGATTTTCATTCAAAAAAACTATAAGAAAAATTCATAAGGCAATTTGGTGATTATAAGCCTTAATTGGATTTTTTTTCTATTTTTTAATTGACATATCTTAGTTGTACTTGTTATGGGGCATATGGTGATGTTTTGATACATGTATACAATGTGTAATGATCAATTCAGGGTAATTGGGACATCCATCATAAGAATAACCCTTAACTCTTATGAAGCTTTGCCTGACTTGCTATTATGGACAGGAATTTTTTCTGTATCACCAATATACCAACAGTTTGAGGAATAGGTATAATGAATTATAATATGTATAACACAGGTGTAATTATTTTCAATCACTAATTCCTTTTCTGTAAGAAATGGTAAACTTTTCTAGCCACCAGTGGCTACAGGCAAATTTTGGCATGAACATTTTTTTTTTCTTTGAAATGGACTCTCACTCTGTTGCCAGGCTGGAGTGCAGTGGCACAATCTCAGCTCACTGCAACCTCCACCTCCTGGGTTCAAGCGATTCTCCTGCCTCAGCCTCCTGAGTAGCTGGGATTACAGGCACATGCCACCAAGCCCAGCTAAATTTTGTATTTTTAGTAGAGATGGGGTTTCACAATGTTGGCCAGGATGGTCTCAATCTCTTCACCTGTGGTCCGCCCTCCTCAGTCTCCCGAAGTGCTGGGATTACAGGCATGAGCCACCACCCCCAGCTAGGAACATTTTTTAAAGTAGAGATTTATGAAAAGGTTTTTGTTTTGTTTTGTTTTTTGGTACTTTGAAAAGGTAACAATTACTTGTTTTTTACTTTTAAGATGTCAGAAACTTAAAATGTGTAAAAACAGGCTGGGCGCGATGGCTCACGCTTGTAATCCCAGCACTTTGGGAGGCCGAGGCAGGCGGATCACAAGGTCAGGAGATCAAAACCATCCTGGCTAACATGGTGAAACCCTGCCTCTACTACAAAATACAAAAAATTAGCCGGTCCATGGTGGCGGGTGCCTGTAGTCCCAGGTACTTGGGAGGCTGAGGCAGGAGAATGGCGTGAACCTGGGAGGCGGAGCTTGTGCTGAGCAGAGATTGCGCCACTGCACTACAGCCTGGGCAACAGAGCGAGACTCCGTCTCAAAAAAAAATAGTGTAAAGACAGGGAGCAAACACACTTTAAGAGGACATGTTCTTGTATTGTAACCAGTAACATCTGTAGTCTTTAAAATAAATTGGTATTTGATTGGAAAAGCTAATGTCACTTTTTGTGTTGCCCCTTCTGTGCTCTCTTCTTTCAAGCTGGATTACTGTGCAAGCTTGAAGAATCTTGAAACCATTTCTAACAAACAGAACTACAAATTTATACAGGTATGAACATTTTCTTGTAACTGTACCGTGCCTCTTTAGTCATGCAGAGATTATAGTATCTTTGTACTTTACAAACTTGTGTAATGTGGGCTTGAAAAGAACACTAATTAAAGACCTTTTAAAAGATCAGGTAGTTAATTTCCAAAAGTACATGTGCTCTAGAGGATACTACTTTTGATTGACAACACATACAAAGCTACATGTGATTTTTGGTACCTTTGCAGATCTACCAGTAGCTGACTGAATTCACATGGTTTGTATTTTAGTTCCTCCCTAGTCTTTCCCTATGAAGGTTGATTGACTCTGGACGTCTCACTTTTAGACAAGTCCAAAGTATAAGCCACAGGACCAGTTCATTAATTTGCAAAGGGAAATGTTATTGTCAAATGAAACTATTTAATTTATGTGTTTTTTAAAGTTATTCTATAAACTCTCTTTTTAACTACAAAACTTAAGGAATATACTAACAACCATTTCATAATTCTATTCTGTATGAAAGTGTTTTCTTCAGCTACTGACGAATTGTCGAGAATACATATTTTTAGAATAATTAAATGTACATATAAACATTAGAAGTACCATAATTTTACTTAATTGTGATAAAATGTGTTTTCAAAATATCATTCCAGTTGTTACAGTATATTTTTTCGAGACAGAGTCTGCTCTGTCACCCAGGCTGGAGTGCAGTGGCATGATCTCAGCTCACTGCGACCCCTGTCTCCGGGGTTCAAGCAATTCTCCTGCTTCAGCCTCCCGACTAGCTGGGATTACAGGCGCCTGCTACCATGCCCAGCTAATTTTCATATTTTTAGTAGAGATGGAGTTTCACCACGTTGGCCAGGCTGGTCACAAACTCTGGAGCTCAAGTGATCTGCCCGCCTCAACTTGCCAAAGTGCAGGGATTACAGGCGTGAGCCACCACACCCAGCCTAAGATATATTTTAATAATGGTTATCTGAAAGGTTTTTTAAAAAATGCTAAAAAAAGTTTTGTATTAATATAGTGGCCTTGGGTTGGCAAAAATGTTGTGGACAACACTAGCATGGTACTTAGTAGTTGTTGGTGCTCATTAAAATATTATTTGGAAAAATAGTTTGAATTGAATATCTAATATCCTAAGATGCTGGAGAAATACATCATTGGTATCCTTGTTTGAGCACTTAGTTGAATTTTCAAGGCATTCTCTATTAAACAGGGAGGTGGGAGGTAGGGGGATGTTATAGTAAAAATGGTTATGAATGAGAGTGCTGTATGAAACCTAGGCCCTTTCATGTTTGCTTTTTCATATAGGGTGACATATGTGATTCTCACTTTGTGAAACTGCTTTTTGAAACAGAGAAAATAGATATAGTACTACATTTTGCCGCACAAACACATGTAGGTAAGCATTGTTTTATGTTACAGTTATGATTGGCAGTTCTCTCCCCGCCCTCGCCCCCCCAATACTTAACAATACTTATATTTGAAAGAGGATATATCATACTGTACTAGAAAAACAGGCCCACGGTGACTGTGTTATCCATAAACTCAGCACTTTTTAGATACTTTTATTAGCATTGCGAGGCTATATTAGTGAAATACAACCTTGACTGCTGTCTGAAAACTTGAGTTTAACCAATTCAGGATAGTGAAGGGGAGCAACGGGGAGATGGGCCGTCAACTGTATTTTTTATGTTGTTTTTCTTAAATTTTGTTGTGGGTATGCAGATGGACATTATTTATATCATTTTGTGAATTTTAGATATTTTCTAATAATTTGACAGTTTTATTATGAAATATAACATATTCAAAAGCATTTAGAAATACAGTTAAATAATGATAATGGAGTACCCATGTATCTATCACCTGAAAAAAAGACAGAATGTTGCTGAATCCTCTTCAGTAGTAAATATTACTGCTGCCTATTACCAGATTTAAAGTTATAATTTCCTTTGTTTTTGTCTACACTTTTGTTGTCTGTATATTTATCCCTAAACAATACAGCTTAGCTTAGGCTGTTTTTAAATATATGTATATTTAATATTATATATATAAATATACTTAATATATATTAAATATATATTTTATATATATATAATGATATGTAGAGTTTTTTTTGTTTTTTCAGAATCCATGTAGATTAATCCATGGAGTTGGATATAGATATAGTTTGTTTGTTTTCAGTGTCATAATATTCCAGTCTAAAAATGCATATATACACATACACTGTAGTTTACTTAATATACTTTATTCTTGGTGGCCATTTGGGTTCTTTACACTTTGGAGCAATTTTGAGCACTACTACCTTGAACATGTATCATGATACATAAGTATACATTACATTTGGCTATATAACAGATCATAAGATCTGCATACTTCACGTTGAGATAATGTCAAAACATGTTCCAAAGTAATTATACCAACTTCCACTCCTCCAGAAGTGTGTGACTTCCTGTTGCTCCAGATATCACCAAATCTTAGTTTTGTCAGTCTTTCCATTTTTGCCAATTTCAGTGCTGTGTAGTGGTGTCTCATGTTTCTAATTTGTATTTTCCCTGATTACTAATAAGATTAAGTACTTTTCATATGATTTTTTGTAATTTGGATTTCTCCTTTATGAAATGCCGTTGAAATCTTTTGTCCATTTTGGCCGGGTGCGGTGGCTCATGCCTGTAATCCCAGCACTTTGGGAGGCTGAGGCGGGTGGATCACGAGGTCAGGAGATCGAGACCATCCTGGCTAACACGGTGAAACCCCTTCTCCACTAAAAATACAAAAAATTAGCCGGGCGTGGTGACAGGGGCCTGTAGTCCCAGCTACTCGGGACGCTGAGGCAGGAGAATGGCGTGAACCCAGGAGACAGAGCTTGCAGTGAGCTGAGATTGCACCACTGCACTCCAGCCTGGGTGACAGAGAGACTCCGTCTTAAAAAAAAAAAAAAAGAAATTTTTTGTCCATTTTAAAATGGGATTGTTTACCTTTTTCTCATTGAAAGAGAAGTTTCAATGAGAAAAAATGGCAAGTAGAGTTTTTATATATTCAGGACACTAGTTCTTTATCATTACATATGTTACAGAGCCTTCTCTGTATGGCCTATCTTCTCACTTTTTTGACAGTGTGTTTTGATGAACAGATGTTTTCAATGTATGTTTTTTCCTTTATGCTTAATGCTTTTTCAGTTCTTAAATTCTCTCCTACCCCAAGGTCATGAAGATGTATTTTTGTATATTATCTTTTCAAAGCTTTATAATTTTGTCTTTTATGTTTAGATTTGTAATCCATCTGAAATTAATTCTTATATAACCCCAAATCATGTTTTTCCATGTGAATGCCAATTGTTCCTGTACCATTTATTGAAAAGTTCACCAGTTTCTGCCCTCTGTCATATCAAGTTTATTTTTGTATCTCTGTCTCTCTTCATTTATTTGTCTCTGCCTGTCTGATTACGCACTATATTGACGAATACAATGATTTCATGTCTGTTAAAGCAAGTCCTTCTACTTGGTTAATGATAAAAGCAGTTGTGCACTTCTACCAGCAATTTATGAGATGCTTGCCAACACTTGCTGTGTCAATTTTGTGGTTTTATTTTTCCCTGATGAAGTTAAAAACCTTTCCATTTGTTTATTGGACTATTCTCCCTCTCTTTGTTAGTATATCCTCTTTGGAAAATTTCCGTTTAAGTTTCGTGACCATTTCCTATTAGGTTGTCAGTTTTTTCCTTATAGATTTTTATAAGTCCTTTATGTATTTTGGATCCAAGCCTTTTTTTTTTTTTTTGAGACAGAGTCTCACTGATTGCCCAGGCTGGAGTGCAATGGCACGATCTCAGCTCACTGCAACCTCCGCCTCCCAGATTCAAGCAATTCTCCTGCCTCAGCCTCCTGAGTAGCTAGGATTACAGGCATGCGCCACCACGCCCAGCTAATTTTGTATTTTTGATAGAGATGTTGTTTCACCATGTTGGCCAGGCTGGTCTTGAACTCCCAGCCTCAGACGAGCCACCCTCCTCAGGTGATCCACCCGTCTCAGCCTCCCAAAGTGCTGGGATTACAGGCGTGAGCCACCACGCCCAGCCTTTTCCCGTTTTCAATGGTGTCTTATTATTAGTGAAAGTTCTTAATTTCAATGTGGGTTAATTTATCTTTACCTTTTTCTTTAGGGTTAGTGCTCTTTCTGTCTTTTTTTTTTTTGAGATGTAGTGTCTTGCTCTGTCACCCAGGCTAGAGTGCAGTGGCACAATCTCGGCTCACTGCAAGCTCCGCCTCCTGGGTTCATGCCATTCTCCTGCCTCAGCCTCCCGAGTAGCTGGGACTACAGGCACCCGCCACCACACCCGGCTAATTTTTTGTATTTTTAGTTGAGACGGGGTTTCACCGTGTTAGCCAGGATGGTCTCGATCTCCTGACCTCGTGATCCGCCCGCCTCAGCCTCCCAAAGTGCTGGGATTACAGGCATGAGCCACCGCACCCGGCTCTGTCTTGATTAAGAACTCATTTCCCACCTCCAAGGTCATGGACATATTGTCTTATAATTCTTTTCTTAAAAGTTATTGTTTTTCCTTTTACATTTAGATTTCTTCCCCATACCCATATCAATTTGACTCAAAATCATTTATTGAAAAGACTTGACTTTTCCTCATTGTCAGTTTTGTCATGGGTCAAATGTTTATATATGTATGCTTTTGTTTCTCGGCTCTATTCAATTCTGTTGGTCTTTGTCTGTGCTTATACTATTATCACACTGTCTTAATTACTGTAGCTTTATAATAATTCTTTATACCAGCAAAGCAAACCTCCCACCCTGTTGTTCCAAAAAACAACATTTGACATTTGACATTGTTGTTCCAAAAAAACAATCTTTGACATTGTTGATCTTTTCTTATGCGTGTTTGTTTTCTATATAATGAATTTCTGGTCTTACCTTTATTATTTCATTATTTCTACTTTGTTTAGGCTTACTTTCTATTCTTTTTTCTAATCTTTGTGATATATTTAGCTTATTAATTTTCACCTTTTCTCTAATGTATGCATTTTAGACTATAAATTTACTTCTAAATACTGGTTTATCTGAATCCTACAGGTTTTCATATGTATTTTTTCATTATCTTTTAAGAGTTTGATTTCTTGCTGGGTGCAGTGGCTAACACCTGTAATCCTAGCACTTTGAGAGGCCAAGGCAGGCGAATCACTTGAGCCCAGGAGTTCCAGACCAGCCTGGGCAACATGGTGAGACCCTGTCTCTACAAAAAATAATAATAAAAAATAAAGCCAGGCATGATGGCATGTGCCTGTAGTCTCAGCTACTTGGGAGGCTGAGGTGAGAGGATCACTTGAGCCCAAGAGGTGGCGGTTGCAGTGAGCTGAGATCGCACCCCTGCACTCCAGCCCGGGCAATAGAATGAGACCTTGTCTCAAAAAAAAAAAAAAGAATTTGATTTCTTCTTTCATCCGTGGGTTACTTAGACACGTATGTCTTAATTTCCAAACATGTATGGGTTTTCTTGTTCTTACGGAATTCTAGCTTAATTGTATGTGATTAGATAACGTACTCTATGATTGTAGTCCTTTATGCTACGACTTGCTTTTTGGCTCAGTATATGGTCACTTTCTGTAAATCGTGTGTGTATTGAAAAGAATGTTAACTTGCAAACATTGGGTTCATTGTTCTTTACACATCCATTAGGTTAAGTTGGTTAATGATGTTCTTTAAATCTCTTGTATATTTCTGGTGGATTGAACCTTTTATACTTATGAAGTGATCTTTTTTCCCCGGTGATGTGTACTGCTTTAAAATCTATTTTGTTTGACATTAATATAGCTGTGTTACTTCCTTTTTGGTTAGTATTTTCATGATACTTTTTCCATCTTTTTATTTCCAAACTTTCTCTAGTTTTATGGGTTAGCTGCATGTCTTGTAAACAACATGTATTTGGATTTTGATTTTTTTAAACCCATTCTGACCATCCTTGATATTTACCCTCAGTGTTTAGTTTGTTGCTATATTTGGATTTATTTCTACCATCTTATTGTATGCTTTCTTTTCTCACCTGTTCTGTTTCCTTGGTTGCTGCTTACTTTTTTTTAAAAAAAGAATTATTCCTTTGTAAAAAATTGTTTATTTTAAAAAAATGCTTGCTTGCTTTTTTTAAGGATTTGACTGAGGAATTTTTCTTATTCTCTTTTTCTCCCTCTACTAGTTTGGAAATTATATGTTCTGTTTGTACTCTTGGAATGGTTACTCTACAAATTACAGATGTGTAATTAGCTTATCAAAGTGTAAAGTTCATCAAAACCTTTGCCCTCTTCCCATTTAATTTCCAACTCCGTTTTTAGCTATTTTTAACTCAGTTTTTATCTGGATTTTTTTTTTTTTTTGAGACAGAGTCTTGTTCTGTCACCTTGGCCAGAGTGCAGTGTTGTGATCTCGGCTTACTGCAACCTCTGCCTCCCAGGTTCAAGCAGTTCTCGTGCCTCAGCCTACCAAGTAGCTGGGATTACAGGCGTGTGCCACCACGCCCGGTTTATTTTTTGTATTTTGAGTAGAGACGGGGTTTTGCCATGTTGGCCAGACTAGTCTCAAACTCCTGACCTCAGGTGATCCACCCACCTGGGCCTCCCAAAGTGCTGGGATTACAGGCATTAGCCACCATGTCCTGCCTGGAATTTTAAATTGATCTTATTTTATTTTGTTTTTTTATTTCCACTAGATGACATTTTTACTATTTTATATAGTCAGTAGTCATTATATTAGGGGTTTACAAAATGATATCCTAATTATGTCATTCTTCATTTATACCTGGAATATCTACATAAAAAAAAGTTTTCCAGCCAGGCGCAGTGGCTCACGCCTGTAATCCCAGCACTTTGGGAGGCTGAGGTAGGTGGATCACCTGAGGTCAGGAGTTCAAGACCAGCCTCGCCAACATGGTGAAACCCCATCTCTAAAATACAAAAAAGTTAGCTGGGCGTGGTAGTGGGCACCTGTAACCCCAGCTACTCGGGAGGCTGAGACACAAGAATGGCTTGAACCTGGGAGGCAGAGGTGGCAGTGAACTGAGATTGCGCCACTACACTCCAGCCTGGGCAACAGAGAGAGAGAGAAAAAAAAAAGTTTTCCTTATACATTATTTGGTTACCTTGAGATTTAATTGTTATGGAAAAGCCAGGTTAAGTGCCTGATTATTTTTATTTATTTAGTAGATTTTACTATAATGAGTTGGTTTCCAAGCATCCTCGTTTTTCTTTTTTCTTAATATTGCTATGAATTTGTAGATTTTAACACATTTGATTTTTTTTGTTTTAATCATTTGCAGTTATTTTTCTTATTTATGTTCAAAATGACCCACCATTAGCCATTGAGAGTCTCTTCTAGTTGCTTCCTGAGTCCTTTTTGACATGACCTTAGCAGTCTTTGACAACCATCTAACTTTCTGGTTTGATAGGATGTTTCAGTTTTATCTTCAGTGTTTTTCCCCCTAGATCTGGAATCAGCCTTTCTGTCAGGAGCCATTGTTCCTTTTGGTGGGAAATGGTGTTTAGAGGCCACAGTCTGGGCACTGGGAGTGCTTATTAACTGATTGGACATTGTTTCAAGGCTTTTTCAGTTAACAAAACTAGGGAATATTATTTGCCTATTTACTTAAGATTAAATATGACATGGGTTTATACTGAAATGTCCAATCCACATTGAGAGTTTTTGTTTAAGTTCTTCAGTCTTTCATTTATATCATCTTTTCCATACCCTGAACACCTTGGTTCTCAACAGCACCATCCTAATTACTCATTTACTTTATTCCAAAACACACAGTGAGTCCACATTTCTTCTTTTAAGGACACCAGGTAGATCGGATTAGGACCCATCCTAAAGACCTGATTTTCACTTAATCACCTCCTTAAGAGCCCTATCTCCAAATATAGTCACATTCTGAGGTTCTGGGGGAAGGGGTTAGGCCTTAAGATGAATTATGGGGATAACACAGTTTAGCCCATAACTCTGGGTTAGAGGGAAATGCCTATGTAATTTGACTAGATATTTCCAAGTTTCCTTCCTTAGGGAATTGTAAACATTTTACATCATCATTGTCAGTGTACAAAGTGTCTTTTGCCTAACAGCCCCAACAACTAAGTGATTTGTCAACTTTTTGAATTTTTGCCAGTCTGATAAGTAAGAAGTGGTATCTCTGAGTTTTTAATTTGGGTTTTTCTTACTGTAAGTGACGTTGATCATCGTAATCTTAAGGATCCATTTATATTTCTTCATCTAAACTGTTTACGTCTCCTACCTGTTTTACTATAGGATTGTTCTTAATTTATTTAAAGTTCTTTATAAATTGACAATACTAACCCTTTATCTCTGTAATTTCACATGGTTTTTCCCAGTTTGTCATTTTTGTCTTTTTAATTTGTTTTTAGTTTTTTAACCATGCAAAATTTTTATATGGTCAAATTTATCAACCTCTTCCATTATTGCTTCTGGATTGTGATTCATCGTTAAGGAAGTTCTTTCCGTTTCCTGGTTATAGAGGTTCACTTCTTTTAAGGTGAATTTATGTTTAAATAACTCATTCAGCATTTATTGCTTTCAGCAGTAACAGATTGATCTTAAAAAGCGTATCCCTGTAATTCATAATTTTTTTAAATTTAAGAACATTTAAAATTTTCATGTATTATTTTTAAATTTTCTTCCTTATAGAATAAAAAACTTTTCTGCAAATTTAACACTGATAGTTTTCTGGGTTCTAAGAATTTACATGTACTATGTAATTTAGGTTTAAAGAAATCATAAATATCACTGCCTGTGTATGTTATTATTATAACTGTTGCAGCTGTGGTAAATGAAGAACAGTGACTAGTACTCTCCTTAAACCTGAGTCCATCATTTGGCATTTGTTTTATCCATTGGGTAGACTTGTTTTAGCTTTTCACTCTTTTCTTTTAGATCTTTCATTTGTACATGCCTTTGAGTTTACCTATGTTAATGTTTATGGCACTCACGTTTTGGTAAGTGCTGCTCATGAAGCCAGAGTGGAGAAGTTTATTTACGTCAGCACAGATGAAGTATATGGTGGCAGTCTTGATAAGGTGAGCTTAGGAAATGTATATTTTACCTACTTAACCATGTACCATGATACAGTTTTATTAAACCTACACTGGGCTTTTTTCATCCTCAAATTATATACACTTGTGGCACTCTTCAGAGTGTATTAGGGTTCTCTAGAGGGACACAACTAATAGAATAGATATATAAAGGGGAATTTATTAAGTATTAACTCACACAATCACAAGGTCTCACAATAGGCCATCTGCCAGCTCAGGAGCAAGGAGTGCCAGTCTGAGTCCCAGAATTGAAGAATTTGGAGTCAGATGTTCGAGGGCAGGAAGCATCCAGCATGGGAGAAAGATGTAGGCTGGGAGGCTAGGCCAGTCTAGTCTATTCATGTTTTTCTGCCTGCTTTATATTCTAGCCACTCTGGCAGCTGATTAGATGGTGCATACTCAGATTGAGGGTGGCTCTGCCTTTCCCAGCCCACTAACTCAAATGTTAATCTCCCTTGACAACACCCTCACAGACACACCTAGGATCAATACTTTGTATCCTTCAATCCCATCAAGTTGACACTTAGTGTTAACCGTCATAGAATGCTATTCCATTGTCTCCTCTGTTCAGATCAAGTGATACCTCCCCAAATGGGGAACAACAGCCTAGTCTTGGTAGAGACTTATTCATTTATTTTTTCATGCCCCAGAATTCTCTTTAGGTACAGATTTATTTGTAATTTTGCAAGAGAATTGCAGATCTCACCTTTTTGTCCCACTCTTACAAATATGGTGAATGTCATTCCATGGACCAAAGCATAAGTTAGGCTGCAGCATACTGCCTGTTCATCTTTCCCTTTCAGTCAGGAAAACATATTGGAATTTCAAGGAGACAGTGTAAAAATTCTTGTAAAAACCAAAATCTATTTTTTTTTTTTTTGAGATGGGAGTTTCGCTCTTGTTGCCCAGGCTGGAGTGCAATGGTTCAATCTTGACTCGCCACAACCTCCGCCTCCCAGATTCAAGCAATTCTCCTGCCTCAGCCTCCCGAGTAGCTGGGATTGCAGGCATGCACCACCATGCCCAGCTAATTTTGTAGTTTAGTAGAGATGGGGTTTCTCCATGTTGGTCAGGCTGGTCTCGAACTCCTGACCTCAGGTGATCCGCCTGCCTCGGCCTCCCAAAGTGCTGGGATTATAGGTATGAGCCACTGTGTCCAGCCTTAGAATCTATTTTTTAAAATAAATCATTCGTAAATATTACACTTTTTAGGCAAAGGAGACTCCATTGTCTAATCTATAATTTTTATAATTGGTGTCTGCAGTGACCTCATTTTGTTTATTTTATTATTTATGAATTTACTTATTTTACCAAGACACGTACATAGTGAAAATCAAATAGTCTGAAAAGACTTACACTGAGAAAAAGTAAACCTTGACCACTTCTCAATTTTCAATTCTGCTTCCAAGAAGTAACCATTTTTCAATTCCCTGCAGTTTTTATCAGGTAAACTTCTTTCTTCATGCACCCTGCCACCCTACATCAGATCCAACACAGTAGCCAGAGTGATTTTTAAAATGTAAGTCAGACCTGGCATTACTCTGCTCAAAATCAGTCATTGTTTTACGGTGGCCTTCAAGGGTTTGGCCTTCCTCTAGCTTTCTGACCTCCTCTCCCACTATCTCTCGCCTCACATCAGCCTTCCTGTAATTCCTTTGGACACGCTTCTGTCTCAAGGCCCTTACACTTGCTGTTCTCTCTCTCTGCTATATAGGATTGTTGTGCACGTTAAAGAAATTACCACATGTCCTTGGGAAAACACCAGGCACATAGGATTTAAGAAGTGGCTTTTAAAATTTGGTGATTGACATTTCAAGTTTTAACATATGCTCTGATTTCTATACTTAAAATATGCATACCACTTTTTAAAATATATATTTTTTAAAATAGGAATTTGATGAATCTTCACCCAAACAACCTACAAATCCTTATGCATCATCTAAAGCAGCTGCTGAATGTTTTGTACAGTCTTACTGGGAACAATATAAGGTAAGAACTGATGGCAGAAACTCTTGAAACATTTTCCTTTGGACTTAAGTGTTAAAACTCCAAGTCAGCTTTTTTTTTTTTCTTTTTTTCAAAAGATTTTTAAGTTTTCTATTTATTGTTCGGAGACAGTTGCAATCTGACACTCAGGCTGGTCTCGAACTCCTGACCTCAAGTGATCTGCCCACCTCGGCCTCCCAGAGTGCTAGGATTACAGGTGTGAGCCACGCCCAGCCCAAGTCAGCTTTTAGCAGCATGCTTAGAGTAGAAGGCATAGATTGAGAAAATTTACATATTATGGAATTTTAAAAACGAATTTCCTCTATTGTGTGGATAAATTAGGGCCGACCTCTTCGTATTCAGTTCATCATTAAAGGAATAACTTGAATCTTGAATATACATTTTTTTTTCTATTTCAGTAATAGGTAGAGTGTTACAGCTATAGTCAGAATGAGGTTGGAGTCCTATGAGTAGAAGAAGACAGAGGGAAGACAGATCCCCTTTCTGCCATGTGCTTCTGTCTGCATGATTTGGCTTTCGTGGCTCCTCATGAGTGGGAAGTAGACTTGCCCCTGGTGGCTCTTACAGTGTCAGTATGGGAGCCTTACCCCATATGAATCCTCACCTTGAATCTCCTACATTTGGCTTCCCACTGCTCTTTGTGAGTTTTTAGGGACTGGGTCAGAGAGGCAAGCCTTGGAATTCCTAAAGATTCCCTCACCATTTGAGTTCTGGTGGCATCAGTCCTTTTCACTTTCATAGTAGCTCTTTTTATTTGTAGGGATTGGTACAATGAAGAGAGCCACCTTAAGAGTCCTTGAGGTGGTCTTTAAAATAATCCACTGGAAAGTTCTTCAGTGTTTTGCTATCAGTCAGACTTATAAACCTGTGCCATCTGTGTTTATCTTCTTGTACTAATAAAAGAATATTCCTCTTCTTTCTTTTGGAACCTCTGCCTTTATCTGAATCCTATTCTCTCCTTTTTAGAAACCTTACGTTAGAAAAAAATCTCTTCCCTTTGACCTTAAGGTGTGTGGAATTATTTAGGCAAAGGTGCCCATATTTTGAAATTCTGCTTATCTTTAAAATAATCATTATTATTAGACCTTTTTAAAAGCCTTAATGTTGGATATTCTTTTAAGTTTCCAGTTGTTATCACAAGAAGCAGTAATGTTTATGGACCACATCAATATCCAGAAAAGGTAAATTTTACTTCTTAATTTATGGTGTTTTTCAGTGATTGTAACTTCTCATTGTTTGAAATAACCTCTTTTCAGTTATTTGTCTAAAATAATATGTTGTAAATTATACATAATTTTATATGCTGTATAACACCACTTGCAGATTCCTTCAGACTTAGAGTTTGAAGACTTGAGTTTTAAGTCCCAAGCTGGCTGACACTCACCAGCTGGCTTCACCACTTAGCAGGGATTTTGAAGGATCCACTGAGAATGATATATGTGAAAATACCTTGTACTTTTAAAGACTCTAAAGCACTATAGAATACTTCTACCTCTACTGTCACACTGCAGTTGACTCCCTGTTTGCAGTCAGACCAGTATGTCAGGGTATACAGAAAGTCAAAAGCTAGCTAGATAGTGATGCAAGAAGCTTGTATACATTAACTGTCTTAGTGTCAGCTGGCTAACTGTGCCTCAACTCATCTTTATTGTGTAGGCATGAATATCTTCCAGAAAGTACTACAAGTAATGAATAAAAAATGTAGTTTAGAGGCTGAAAATGCCTGTGCAGTTGGCTCTATATCATCAAGCCTGATTTTATATAACTTCGGCTACTCTGCCTAAATTTGGAGACTGGGTTTTCTTGCTTCCCAGTTGGTTGCATTGATCTGTTTGCCCAAAGGAAAGGGCCATGTCATGACCTGCAGGTATTAATATTTACTTTGCTTAATTTAAGTTTTCTTTGAATCCAAGAGCACTGGAATTTACTTTCTATAAATTCCTGAAGCACTTAATGCATAGGTGCTATATGTAAAGCAATAAGTAAGATACAAATATCTGCCCTTATGAAGTCAGCACAAAGGTGAGCTTTTTGATGAGACCAACTGTCTGATGAAGACTTTTTCTGCATTTTTCCCCTATTTAGATCATTTTATCTTCAAGTAACCTGTCTTTATGAAATAGCAAACTAGTTTTTTTACATATCAAATACTATAGTAGGTTTTTTAATAAACTGATAAAAATAATTAGAAGCAATCCATATGCATATTTCTTAATAATCTTTTAATTTTGGTATGAGTTCAGATTCATACTAATGAGTAAATATCCAGTCTGAAATGATATTTAAATATTCTTTTAGGTTATTCCAAAATTTATATCTTTGCTACAGCACAACAGGAAATGGTATGTTATTATTACCTTTTTACCCATATGCTTTTCTGGTATGTTAGAGTATTTGGTGACACTTTCTTAAATATCATAAAGTCTTAAAGGCCATAGAATTGAATGTCCCACTAAATTTAAGAATCATTTCTCCAGTGTAATAGTTTTTAAAATAATCTGTATCTTATTTTTATAATTGTTGAGATAATTTCAGATCTTAATGACCTATCATAGAACTTTGAATTATAGCATTAAAATTTGAAATCTATTTTTATATAATTTTACTTTCTCAAAGGACTTATTTAATTCATAGAACTGTAGATATTTCTTTAAAATGAACTTATGACATAAAATTGAATACACATTTCACAGGGGTCACTAATATGTTTGCCACTTTCCTACTGAGTCCCCTCAGAAGGTTTGGAGATTAAGAAATATGAACAAAATTTAGAAAAGCTACGAGAATTTGTATTTCCAGTAAAGATTCTGGGATCCCCATGGGAATTAGCTTCTCTGGAGTTGTAGTACCCAGTCAATGCTTTAGGAGAGTTTACCTTTTTACACTTTATGATTTCACTTCGTTTAATCTCTTTAGTTGCATTCATGGGTCAGGGCTTCAAACAAGAAACTTCCTTTATGCTACTGATGTTGTAGAAGCATTTCTCACTGTCCTCAAAAAAGGGAAACCAGGTGAAATTTATAACATCGGAACCAATTTTGAAATGTCAGTTGTCCAGCTTGCCAAAGAACTAATACAACTGGTATGTATCTGTTTTAAAAGGTTGGTATTTTCAAAATTGTTAGTGGCAGTGACCATTAGTCAAAATCAGAAGCGTACAGCTTACTTAATTTAAAAGTAAGCAAGTAGAAAATCAAATTAATGATTATGTGTACCATATGTGTCTTAAGTTGTATCACCTATTTAGTAACAGCTTTTCAGGAAAAAATAATTCACTAAATGTGCATTCCCTAATTATATTTCTGCATAAGTCATTTGCAGAAATATAAAATTGTGTCTTAAAACAAGTAACAGTGATATATAAAATAATTACATTAGTAGTTATGAATGTCCATATATATTAGGGGACATCAATTTTAAATCTTAGTTTAATAGAGGAACTGAATAATAACCAAAATCCAATGTGTATATCTGAGCTTCAGATGGAATTTAGGTTATAAAGTATAGAAAGTGTTACTAAAATGATGTTCATTTTAGCTGTCTTCCCTGCTATGAGGCAGTTGTTTTCTTTTTAATCAGCCATTAAATACTATTGTTATTCTCTGATCTCATTTTATAATTTGACTCAAAAGCTTTCTCCATTTTGACAGATCAAAGAGACCAATTCAGAGTCTGAAATGGAAAATTGGGTTGATTATGTTAATGATAGGTGAGTAACAAGTTAAAACCTTGGGGAAAGGTTGTGAAATCTTAGGTACTTATAAAATTATAAAATATGTGGACTTGACCAATAACTAGTTTATCTGTTTTGAATTTTCTGGTAAAACATTTTTTTCATAATCTAAGTACCATACAAATTAAGTATAGCATTATTACTTACTAGCTATGTGACTTAAAAAACTATTGACCCTTTCTAAGTCTGAAGTTTCAAACCTCCAGTGTGAAATAGGGATAATAACATCTTTTTTTTTTTTTTGGAGACAGAATCTCACTCTGTTGCCAGGCTGGAGTGCAGTGGCGCAATCTCGGCTCACTGCAATCTCCGCCTTCCCAGGTTCAAGCAGTTCTCCTGCCTCAGCCTCCTGAGTAGCTGGGACTACAGGCACACGCCACTACGCCCAGCTAATTTTCGTATTTTTAGTAGAGACGGGTTTGCACCATGTTGGCCAGGATTGTCTCGATCTCTTAACCTCGTGATCCGCCCTCCTCGGCCTCTGAAAGTGCTGGGATTACAGGCATGAGCCACCTTGCCTGGCCAATAATAACATCTTTCTTATAAAAGTATTCTAACACTTATTTATAATGTATATGAAATACCTGACCCACAGCCTGGCATATGAGTTCTAATAAGTTTTTGTGTATTTGTTTATTTAGTCATTGAACATTTGTTGAGTTTTTTGGATGTGTCAGGTACTTCACTTATATCTAGATCGTGGCTGAAACAAGAAGACAAGACACAGAGAGGGTTAGGCACCTGGCATTATGGGTGACTTTTTTTTTAAAATATATACTTGATTTTACAGACTTTCTGCAGAAAACCTATTGGGAATTTTTGTAAAGAGAAAAGTTGGGTTGTGGTAAAAATGCATAAACACATATCTCCTAATATCTAAACTTGTAAATATATATCTACAATATTATTTTAAATCTGTTTTGTTTTCCAAGACCCACCAATGACATGAGATACCCAATGAAGTCAGAAAAAATACATGGCTTAGGATGGAGACCTAAAGTGCCTTGGAAAGAAGGAATAAAGAAAACAAGTATGTTTTGAATTAATCATTTTGGGGGCAAGTCAGAAAAATTTAAAGGAAAAATAACTTATTTCCAGAACATTATACAAACCAGTGGAATATTGTGTGGAATCATTCGTACTTTTCAAATTGCCACATTTCATATATTTCTAGTAGCAGTCTTGTGTTTCCTAAGCATCTTGAATTTTATAAACCAACTTCTGATCAATCTTCACATATCTTGTTAGCATTAATCAAATACCTATATTATTTATTCTGAGGTACATATTTTTTCACTTTCTTCACATTCCTAAAAGGTATGTATTTTTATAATCACTGGTGTCTTATAATTATTATTGTAGCTTTTTTCTTTTTTACGTGTATGTAAAATAATGATCCATCAGTGGCATCTTAGAGTTGGTGAAATATAGATGCAGTTTTTTTTGTGTCTTGAGGCTTTTTATATTGAAACCAACAAAGGAAATAAATTTAGTATGTGCAGAAAAATCTATTAAAATAAGTGCATATAAAGTCTGTGTATACATGTTAAAGCTGTATTTAGAAATGTATTCATGAGAAAAGCTCTACCCAGATGTAGAAAAAAAAGTTTTGATTCAGAGCTTGAAATACAAATACTTAAGTCAAATATTAAGAAACAAAAAATAATTTAAAACTATCAGATTTCTTTAAAAAAGCTTTTACTGATAGTATAGCAATATAAAATAATTTCACATATTAATAGAAGGAAGGTACTGGGCATAGTGGCTCACATCTGTAATCCCAGCACTTTGGAGACCAAAGTGGGAGGATCACTTGAGGTCAGGAGTTCAGGACCAGCCTGGGAAATATAGCGAGACCCTGTCTCTACAAAAAGTAAAAAATTCAGCGAGGCATGGTGGCACATGCCTGTAGTCCTAGCTATTTAGGAGGGTGAGGTAGGAGGATCTCTTGAGCCCAGGAGTTTGGGCCTATAGTGAACTACAATTGCACCACTACACTCTAGTCTGGGTGACAGCGAGACCCCATCTCTTAAAAAAAAAAAAAAAATGCAAGGAAGTTCACATCAACTCATTGTGCCTCTCATGCAGTGTTACCATATTTATACGACTAAACACTGTATTATACTTTTTTATATAAAATAACTTTAAAACCAGGGCAGATGACTTATTTCCCACACCCCAAATTCCTTAAAATCAGAATCTTAAATATTTATACCAAGTTCAGTATTGAATGACTTTAGAAGTTAAAAAGAAAAAAATGGTTGATTTTTAATCATAAATTTTTTAGGTGATTTAAATGTCTTCTGATTGACTTCATTGTTAAGTTCAAAATCAAATTGTTTACATCATTAGTCAGCCCTTGTCTGCTGCTTAGCTGGTGGGCAAGACTTAGCTAGCAGGAACTCAGTAAATGTTGGTTAACTGATGTTTAGTTTTTCTTTCTTTTCTTTCTTTTTTTTTTTTTTTTTTTTGTCTTTTGTTTTTTCCTATTAGTTGAATGGTACAGAGAGAATTTTCACAACTGGAAGAATGCGGAAAAGGCATTAGAACCCTTTCCAGTATAATCACCATTTATATAGTCGAGACAGTTGTCAAAGAAGAAAGTTATCCTACCTCGCCAAGTGGTATGAAATTAAGCGACCAATTGAAGTGCACTCTTTTCTTTTGGAATTAGATTCATGACTTTCTGTATAAAATTCAAATGCAGAATGCCTCAATCTTTGGGAGAGTTTCAGTACTGGCATAGAATTTAAATGTCAAAATTCTTTCTGAAACCCTTTCTCCTAGAAACTAGGAAATAATAGGTGTAGAAGACTCTCCCTAAGGGTAGCCAGGAAGAAGTCTCCTGATTCGGACAACCATGAGGGGTAGTGGTGCTAGGCAGATGGCAACCTTCACTGGTTTTGAACTCAGTGCCTGAGAAAGTCTCTGAAATGTTCGTTTTTAGGCAATATAGGATGTCTTAGGCCCTAATTCACCATTTCTTTTTTAAGATCTGATATGCTATCATTGCCTTAATAATGGAACAAAATAGAAGCATATCTAACACTTTTTAAATTGATAATTTTGTAAAATTGATTACGTTGAATGCTTTTTAAGAGAAGGGTGTAAAGTTTTTATATTTTCACAATTAACATATGTAAAACCTTGTATCAGAAATTTATCATGTGTTTACTGTTTAAAATGATTTTATTTATAAAATTGTCAGTATCTAATGTAGAATATTGCTTTTTAAAATAATGTTTTTATTTTGCTGTAGAAAAATAAAAAAAATTTGATTATATATTTTTAATCCTTCTTTGCCCTAAAGACTTTAAGATGACTTGAAAAAGTAACGGATTGGCTATTGGGTTGAGAAAGGGAAAAGAAACTGGGTGGCCCTCTATTAAGAATGCAGATTTTGGTATGGAGGCATCATAATTCCTCATTAGAAAGTCTTACACTTTAAAAATACCCTTAAATACCAGCCTCCCACTGTGCTTAGGGATCCCCGAGTCCATACCTCTTCTATTCATTTTCTCCAATTTCCCCTTTCTGGAGAGAAAGAGAGGGAAGACAGGTGTGTCAGTTGAGTCTTACAGGAAGCAGATGCAGAGAGAAAGTAATGACTATAATGATAAAAGAAGGAGGAAGCAAAATTGGGCAGGCTGTGCGGGCAGAAAGGCAAACCCAACCCATGTGGAGAAAATGTCTATTGTGAGAATCAGCTACTAGCCCTTTCACAGTGGAAAGGGCCCAGTGGAGTTCATGTCCCACCAGGTAGCTGGTGGGTTTCCTTGAAGAATAGTGCCATATTGGGGGCTCAGTATTTGTCTCTGTTGCCAGCAGGTTGGATATTCACAGGTGACAATAGCTAATTGGCTGTGGTAAGTGAGAATTCATGCTGTGGGTCCCAAGAGTAGGGACCATCTGTACAGTGAGGCCTATTCCATTCAGGTGCCCATCATGGTAGTTCTGGGGTGGCTGATGATGAAAGCTGGCTAAAGTTAACTGACCAAGTCATTTTATCTACTGGGTGGTTCAGTGCCTCTTGCTGTGGTGGTTGCTTTCTAGTGAGTGTTAACATGGAATACACAGATCTTCACACTCCCCACCCTCTCCCATAGATAGGCCTATCCACGCTTCTCCAACCTTTACTTCCTTGTTTCCTGCTCCTCTAGACTTTTTCCTTCTAAGCCCCAAAGTAGCTAGCCAGGCTACTGGTCATGACTAAATGTATATTCTCACCACAGGTCACTACTATACATAGTGCATGAGCAGGGATACTACTTGAAGCTTTTTTCTTGGAAAGGTTTTCTCTTTCCACATTCTTTTTAAGGCCACCCCTGCATGGTTTTCAGGCAACCACCCTCCATTTTTGGCTTGCACCCACAGAACAGACCAATCCATCTATAAACTAAGATCAACTTTTCTTCTCCTTTCAGTTGGTTGTATGGGACCCTCTATATGGCCACAGGTATAAAGAACTAAGGTGGTGACATGGGATTCTGGCCTACCTGCTCTTACAACTTACTTGTGCTCTCCCATTCTGCTCATGCTCGATCCCAGATGTGCCATTTCCATCTTCCAGTGGACTGCTGCTGGCTCTACCTGACTCTGAGTGGGTGGGCACATTACTCTGCTAGAACTGCCATAACAGAATATCAGAGACTGGGTAGCTTCTACAACATAAATTAATTTTCTCACAGATCTGGAAGCTAGAAGTCCAAGGTCAGGATCAAGGTGTTGGCAGGGATGGTTTCTTCCGAGGCCTCTCTGGGCTTGCAGGTGGCCATCATCTGTCCTCACATGATCTTTACTCTGTGTCTAAATTTTCTCTTCTTATAAGGACACCAGTCATACTGGATTAGAGTGTATTTTAAAGATCTCATTTTAATATACCTCTTTAAAAACTTTGTTTCTAAGTATAGTCACTTTCTGAGTTACCAGGGGTTAGTACTTCAACATAAGAATTTGGGGGAGACACATTTCAGCCCTTAACAGTGGGTCCCAGTGAACTTAGTACATATGGACAGTTCTAGATGCATGGTCATTTGGTGTCTTGTCGTCAAGTATTCTGGGTCTACCATGGCACAGTAATTTATTTTCCGAAGGCATGATTCTCCACTGAGCCTGAAATGGTCTCTCCCAGGTGTAACCATGGGACCTGCATAGTTATTCTCCACTGGGGCTCACCATAAAACCCACACTACATCTGTCTCTACCACTGACACCACCAACACCATAGGGTTTACCACATCATATAGCCCAAGTGGCAGGAATGCTTACACCCCAGCTTGGACCTGCTGCAGACCTCTTTCCCGCCCCAGACCCCTCAAAGCTGGCAGCCTTTTCTGTCGCTCAGTATATAAGCTGGAGCAGTATCCCTAAGTGTGGAATGTGTTCCCTCCAGAACCCAAAGCCACACTCTGTGTTTCCTTCTCTGAGGAAGGGGATATAAGATAAAGCAGTTTGACTTTTACTTGGAGGGCATGTCCTGGCACACCTTGATTGTTTGACTCCTAAAAACTTTACTGAAATCACAAGTCCTTGAATCTTCATCAGGTTTTATCTCCCACCTTCTGGGGTGAATGTGAATTACCAAAGCCATCAGGGTGCTAGCCACCTTTGCTAATTCTGCCTGATCAGTATGACACCATCAATGTGATAGATCACTGTGACATTCTGCAGGATGTTCAGGACACCCGAGTCTCTTAGGAGAGCAGAACTTACATAGCCCTAAGGTGAAACCGCAAATGCTCCTGGTTTCTGATCGTCATGGTTGAGATGGAAAAGAACACATACAGCAAATCAGTGGCTGGATACTATGTTCCAGGGTCTTTCTAATCCACTTCAGCAAAGAAGATGCCACATAAGCACAGCAGCTGCCATCAGAACCTGGTATATAAGTTTGGATATTTGTCCCCGTGCAAATCTCATGTTGCATTGTAATCCCTAGTGCTGCAGGCAGGGCCTGGTGGGAGGTGTTTGGGTCATGGAGGAGAATCCCTCATGCTTGACATTGTCTTCAAGATAGTAAGTACTTGTGAGATCTGGTTGTTCAAAAGTGTGAGACACCTACCCCCCATCCCCGCTACTGCCTCTCTCTCTTGCTCCTGCTTTCACTGTGATGTGCCTGCTCCCAATTTGCCTTCCGGCATGGGTAAAAGCTCCCTGAGGCCTCCCCAGAAGCCAAGGGATGTCAGCGCCGTGATTGTACAGCCTGCAGAACCGTGAGCCAATTAAACCTCTTTTCTTATAAATTACCCAGTCGCAGGTATTTCTTTACAGCAGAGCTGCTCCTTAATTGAGCTGGCCTTGACTGCAGTCATTTCACCAGGATCTACCCAGTTCTAGCAGTGGCCAGACTGGTGAATTAAACGGAGCTTTGGTGGGGGCCTCTCTGTAACCTTGAGATCCTCAAGGGTGGCATCATCTTCACCTCCTCCAAGGTGTGATTTTGTGTTTTAAATTGAGACGAGGGTCTCACTATGTTGCCCAGGCTGGTCTCGAACTCCTGCACCCAAGTGATCCTCCTGCCTTGGTTCTAAAGTATTGGGTCATGGCGGCGAATCCCTCTTGGCTTCTTGACACTGTCTTTGCGATAGTAAGTTCTCATGCGATCACTGCTCCCAGCTGTGATTTTGTTTTTGATTTACTATCTCAGCCAGGCCAGAGGCCCAGCTGAGGTAGGTTTGTTAAGTTTGCTTCAGCCAAGGTTAGGGCGCTGGTTGGGAAAATCTAGGACCCTGACACAAAGATGAGACTGTCTGAGTGGATTCCTTTAAAGATGTCTGCAGCTTTTAAACTATTAAATACTGAGTTTGGTCTTGGGCTTCTTCTATTCTCCTACCTCATGATAAGGCCCTCACACTTAGTTGTCACTTATTTCTTGTTCTTAGCTTTTCATTACCCTTCTGGAGGACATCAGTACAACTTATTAACAATTCCACTGCCCTTGTAAGACGTGTTCTCCTGAGCTTTTCAAGTGCCTGAATTATTGCAGTAAGCAGGGCAGGGTGGTCCCCTTCCAAAGAACATTCCCCCCAAGTCACCACCATGAAAGTTTTAGCAACTGCATCACTACCTTATGCTAGGGACTGTGTATGCCCCCTGCCTCACCCAGGATGGTATTCTTATGACCAGACAGGCAGAAAGTGATCCAGTCTAAACCCATCTTATCAACTGTTTTGTTAGACCACTCTTAGAAGTGACTGTGTCATTTGGGTCCTCTGGGAAGTAGTGGCTGAGGCCAAATTAGAGGTGCTAGCAGTTTATTAATAGGATAGGGAGTCAATGCTTGTGAAAGATACAAAAGGGAGGATGCATAATTGGGCAGAAGAAATCTTCAGGCTGCAGCGTAGATCAGACAGCTGTGAAAAGGAAGGGGTGAGGAAGAGGGTTGGCAGAGTGGGCTTCAGAATCTCATCCAGCTCAACAGGGATCTGCAGAGCAAAATCTCCTGAAAAAAAAGCCCCACCTGGGCAGAAATGGCTGTGTTCCCTATTGTGCTCAGCCATTGGCCAGGGGCTACTTAGAAACGACCAGGTGGATCCCGAAGGCATTGCAAGTGGAAGCTGCTGGCTAACTGCACTCTTGCCAGCTGAATGGCAAGCTTTTTCTTAAAGGGAAATCCAAATGGTAGACCTTGATAATTGCCATTTGTAGGGGAGGAGGGGGTCTTGGAGTTTAATTGCTCTCTATACAGACTTTCAACCAAACCACTTCGTTTTGTTTGTTTGTTAGATAGAGTCTCACTCCATCACCCAGGCTGGAGTGCCGTGGTGCAATCTTGGCTCACTGCAACCTCAGCCTCCCAAGTAGCTGGGACTACAGGCACGTACCACCACGCCCAGCTAATTTTTTGTATTTTTAGTAGAGATGGGGTTTCACTGTGTTAGCCAGGATGCTCACGATCTCTTGACCTCGTGATCCGCCCACCTCCCAAAGTGCTGGGATTACAGGCGTGAGCCATCGCGCCCAGCCGCGCCACTTGCTTTTTATCCAATGCCTTACCCTCCCCTACCTCCCTTACCTCCGCCTTCCACTGCCCCAGTTGCTTCCGGGTTCTGTGAGGTCAGCTTACCCAATCTGGAGGTTCCTAGAAGGCTCATTGGAGATGACATTTGAGCTGTGACTTAATGAATGGGAGCTAGTGAGGAAACAGGATGATTCCAGGCAGAGGGATCATCAGAGTGAAAGCACCAAGTTTTAAATAGTGCTGTGTGTTCAGGAAACAATACGTCATCAGTTTTACTCTAGCATAGTCATTCTCAAAACGTGTCTCCATTTCATTAAGGAAATCAAAACTATAATGAGATATCACCTGACACTCATCAGGATGGCTATTATTTTTTAAAACAACACCCTGTCAGTGAGGATGTAGAGAAATTGGGACCGTGGTGCATTGCTGCCGGGAATGTGAAATGACGCAGCCTCTGGAAAACAATATGGTGGTTCCTCAAAAAGTTAAACATAGAGTTATAATATGATCCAGCAATTCCGCTTCTAGGGGTATATCCAAAAGAATTGAAGGCAGAGGATGTGACTGAATTGCTGCAATCTCATGATCAAACTTCAATGGATGAGTAGTTGCTTTTTATGGATGAGCAAAAAAAAAAAAAGTAGTTTCTTGAGATGGAGCGTCCTCCTGGTGAAAATGCTGTGAGCGTTGCTGAAATGACAAAGGATTTAGAATAGTACATGAACTTACTTGATAAAATAGCAGCAGGGTTTGAGAGTATTGACTCTAATTTTGAAAGAAGTTCTACTGTGGGTAAATGCAATCAAACAGCACGGCCTGCCGTGGAGAAATTTTTCACAAAAGGGAGTCAATGCAGCAAACTTCATTGTTGTCTTATTTTAAGACATTACCACAGCCACCTCAGTCTTCAGCAACCACTGATAAATCAGCAGCCATCAGCATCAAGGCCAGACCTTCCACTATGACTTACTAAAGGCTCAGATGATTGCTAGCATTTTTTAGCAATAAAATATTTTAATTAAGATATGTACATTGAGTTTTTAGACATAATGCTATTGCACACTTAATAGACTACAGTATCATGTAAACATAACTTAAATGTACTGGGAAACTAAAATATTTCTGTGACTCCCTTTATTGCAATATTCACCTTATTGCAGTGGTCTGGAACTGAACCCACAATATCTCCAAGGTACGCCTGTTCTGGAAAGCTCTCCAGTTGCATGTCTAGTAACAGCTCTATACTTTGCCTAGTACCTCATCTATTGACTTGGAATGAAAACATTGCTCTGTTAATGAAGATTGTTGTGAGAATTAACTGTAGGCGTAGGAGAGGAGGGAAAGCATGTTTTTAGGTTATAAGGCTGAATGGAAATTACAGAGATGAGAAATCGTACCTAAACTAAGCCAAATAAGCTCTTGAAAAAAAAATTTATATTTCCAGAAAATTTTAAAAATGTAATGGCTCTGGAGCTCTGCCCTTCACATTTTTTAATTGAATAAACTTAAGGGAAAATATAAAGCAATATTTCTCTGCCCAGAAGAAAAATTTCTAAAGGAAAGTGGTCATTTTAGCTATTTGGATAGTAGATGTCAAATGAAAGCTCCATGTGTTAACATTTAGAAAATGCACATTTCTCTTAAATTGATTTGCTGCTCTGCGGGATTTTCTTTTGCTCTTGTAATATTCTAAATAAGTATGCTACCTCTGACTTATTCAGCACATATTTCAGCAATCATAAAAAGGGAATAGTGTACCACATAGCTCAAATTAAATCAGTTTAAATTTCTCAGGAGTTGAAATTGTGGTGGCTTAAGTTAATGGACTAATCAAACCATAGTTTTAGATGATGTTACTACAGTATTCTAATTACTGCAATCTGATTTTCCTTAGTAATTGTGAAGGTCAAAACTCAAAGCCTGATTCAAAAAGGAAATTAAAGTTAAAAATAAAAGACAAGGAAGACATTTTTATCCTCACATACATTATGGTAGATTATTAAGCTGACCTTGTAAAGTTAAAGATTTTGCTGTAAATCACATTGGAGTTGACTACAAGACATGGAAACTGCATATTTGAAATCCTTGAAACAGCGTAATTTCATTTATGTGATTTTTAAATAAAGATGATTCATTGTTAAACAAATAAAAAATTATATCTACAAATGTTTTGATTTGTATGCTTTTGTAAGGCTTTCATATGAGTAAAAGCAGAAGCAAGAAAAAAAATCTTTTGCCAGACCACATATCCTGACTTGAGAATTAAAAGTATGATCTTGGTATGTACAAGACAAGCCTTAGCAATAAAGAGATAAAGGGGCTACTTAGGCCGTTTGTGGTCTTGGTGAAGGGTCTGTTCATTTTCACAAAATGTATCTTTAATCACCTTTCCATGCCTAAAATCCTATTAATAAGAAGAAAAGTTGTTCAGTCTTAATGGAAAATAGGATTGAAATCCAAAAATTTCTAGGATGTGTAAGACAAGACTAATTTTTTAAAATTTTTATGAAAAATTTAAAACATACAGAAAAATTGAAAGATGTATTTCTCTACCTGAATTTAACAATTGTTAACATTTGCCATATTGATTTTTGTGTGTGTATGTATGTGGAAATTTGTGTGTTTGAAAATAAGTTGATGTCATGACACTTCACTTCTAAATACTTTAGCACAAATATTCTGAAACCAATAGTATACTCCTACCTAATGACCATATTATTTTTATACTTAAGAGAATGGAGTCATATATTTTATTCCCTAATATCTAATATACGTATTCTAATTTCTCCATGTCCCCCCAAAATTATCTTATTTACAGCTTTTTTTTTTTTCCATAGCAGGATTCAGTAAAGGTTCACATATTACTTTTGGTAATGTATTTTCAGTCTGTTAAACATGCAGCTGTCTCTCTTTTTGATGTGGGTTTTTTTTGTCTTCATGGCACTGACATTTTTGAAAACAGCAGCAGGCTAGATGTCTTAGAGAATGCCTCATATTCTAGATGTACCTGGTTATTTCTTCATGGTGTCATCTAACTCGTTTCTCCATTTTCTCAGTTTCGTATAAACTGGAAGTTAGGTCTACCTGGAGGCTTAAGTAGTTTCAGATCAAACATTTTTAGAAAGAAACCTTCATAGGTAATGCTATGCATATTACTGTATAGTGTATCAAAAGACCCACCCAAAGATGGGTGGGAAGACCTCTGTTTACACTGAAGTATAAATGATTCCTAGCATGTCCTTTTCTGGGCCCCAGATTTTTAATTGAAAGTAATCAGGCCTCAAGATTCTCAAAACAAGTGTTAACAGTGGAGGGTGTCCAGGTTCTTGACGTCTTGAACAAAGAATTGGACAAAACGCACAAAGTAAGAAAGGAAGAAACAAATGTAGAGATTTATTGAAAACAAAAGTTCACTCCACAGGGTGGGAGCCCGCGATGACAGAATTTTTTGGGATTTAAATACCCTCTAGAGGTTTCCCATTGGTTACTTTGTGTACGCCCTATGTAAATAAAGTAGTGGTCTGTGATCAGTCTGATTGGTTGCAAGAAGGGGCCAATCAGAGGATGAGGCAAAGTTACAAAGTTACACCCTATGCAAACTTCTGACTGGTTGTGGAAAGTGACCGATCAGAGGCTAAAGTGAAGTTACAACGTTATACTCCTATGCAAATGAAGACTTGGCCTGCGACCAGCCTGATTGGTTGCAAGAGAGGACCAATCAAAAGTACTTTCAGTTTTTCATCTGCCACGCAGAAAAGTGGGGGTTGCAAAGCAAGTAGCCTCTGTTCCTTTTGTTACTTGGAAGTGGAAGATTGGGGTTTTCCTTTTGATTTATTTCTAAGAAGTCAGTGTGAATGGCCTATGTTCCCTGCCTTCAGAGCCTATTCTACCTCACAAGGTTGGCATAGAAATTCTTCATGGGCTCAGGGAATGCGCCAGTTTAGTGTAAGCAGCAAGATTCAACACTGAGTAAAGCCAGGAAGATCATTTGCCACGAAACTTAATATCCGCAAAGTATATGTTATCATAAATTTAAGCAAACTTCTATTCTGATAAGGTTGGTCTTATACAGGGACAAACAAACATAAACAAGTATAACAACTCTGACCTGGGATCTGAGACCTAAGTTCTAGTCCTACCTCTGTCACCAGATAACTGGGTCACACTAGCAGTCATTAACCTCTCTGGTCTTTCATTGATTCATACATGGGGTAGAGGCATTGTCCCTTACATTTTGTAAATATTACACAAGCACCAATATGATTGAATATCCTTGTATATTTCTTATTAGGACAAAGAACAGCACTTGGATTTTATTTCTTGCATTTTTTGTGGGGGAAGCATCAGTCATTGCCAAATTGAAGCATTTCTCCTTATCCAACTATTTAGGTAATTATTGTCATGAGGGTAAAATGTGCTGTCTGAATAGGGTTCTTTGGCCTGTGATTTGATAGATTCCTTCCTGCCTGTCGGGAAAGAATCAGGCATCAATGGGAAAGACATGTCGAATGAGAGGGTTGGGTTGCAGTTTTATTCCCTTCTGAATTGTATGTAAACTTTTGTGGTTGGGAAAATCGGAGTCAACTTTTCCAATTGCAAATGAGGAGAGTAGGCTAGAGAGCTGAGTGGTAGAATCTGGGGCTAGGGCCCTGCTTTCTATCCCACTAATTGGAAGAGTCGTGGACATGTGCCCTGACCATTCCAACCACAGGACTGAGGACAGTGGGTTCAGTGAGGCTTCCCTTAGAGTCCTGCCTGAGCCCTGACCACAGAGAGCAGCAAAACTCCACTATCCCCTCCTGTCACCCTCTCCTGCCCATACGCTAAAGTCCTCTAGAAAAACCCTGGCCTGTGTGTGCAACGAAGATAGGCAGAAAGGGTGGAGAAGAGCTGCCTTGTCTCCAAGACTCTTATACTAAACACTACATTTCTGAGTAAAAGTGAGGGGTGTGGGTCGGGCACAGTGGCTCACGCCTGTAATCTGAGCACTTTGGGAAGCCGAGGCGAGTGGATCACCTGAGGTCAGGAGTTCGAGACCAGCCTGGCCAACATGGTGAAACCCTATCTCTACTCAAAATACAAAAATTAGCTGGGCATGGTGGTGGCTGTCTATAATCCCAGCTATTCGGGAGGCTGAGGCAGGAGAATCGCTTGAACCCAGGAGGTGGAGGTTGCAGTGAACTGAAATCGCGCCATTGCACTCCAGCCTGGGCCACAAGAGGGAAACTCCATCTCAAAAAAAAAAAAAAAGTGAGGGGTGTGAGGAATAGGCCAGTGGGAGGAGATGGAGTTAAGGGATGCAAATAAATAAATAAACAGGACTAGAGAAATGGATGAAAGCAATGGAAAGTGTTGGAAAGATTTCCCCTTTGCCTTTAGGGTTCAGTGGGCGGCGGGAGGGGCTGTGAATTAACTAAAAACACAGATTAATGGGAGAAAAATTTTAACTCACACGCATGTGGGAACATTCAAATGAAAAGGCTGGCTGAACAGCTAGGGATAAGGGTTTATATACCTGCTTAAGAGGGGGAAAGAGGGAGAGAGAGGACTTCTATGGGAAATAAATGAGCTTTTAGGAGAGACAGATGGCTTTAGGGAAACAAATGGAAGGTAGGACAGTTTGTGATAATGTTTGTTTATGCAGTTTCGTATCCCAGTGCTAATAGTCTCCTTCCTTGCTGGAAATTCCCCCAGAGACAGAGAGGACCTATGGCAGCTTCCTTCTTGGAAGGCTGTGCCTTTCCTCAGATAAGAGAAGCTCAGAAAAGGCTTCTTGCTTCATCTGTTGTATCTCAAATGTCTTCAGTTTAATCTTTATACCATTTTGGTGAGTTGCAAGTCCCTACAAAAGTCAAGAATGTGAAGCCCCCGGGAGGTTGAAAGGAAAACAGGACCAAAGTGCACAGGCATCTCTGAGTCGTGGCCTCCTTTTCTGAACCCCCGGTCATTGGACATCAGCTGTGTACCTCACTGGGTTAACAGAAGAGACTGGTTGATTTATGCTTTCTGACATTTCTTTTTTGAATTATTAAGGGATTTAGGAAACTGTTGTGTTAAATTTATTTCATTTGATTTCTCTAGGTGAATAATCAGGCCTTATCCTTCATGGTTGAATAAGGGTAGGGTGGGAAGATGAGGAGATGGGGACAGAAATGCAGTTGGGAGTCTGGCCCACTTCATCAAAAGGCAGAGACAAGCAATTAAGCTAAGAAGTATTTAAAAAGCATCCAAGCCTCTGAAACTCAGGTTCTAGAATCCAAGTTTTCTGGCCTGTAGGGTATTGTGCAAAGTCCACATGATTAGCTAGGCGTTTGCTTGATGGATGTGGGAGGATTGGATTAGAACATATGAAAAGCTTGGTAGGTTGTTTCTGAGTATAATTTACTTAATTGTTTCTGGCCTGGTAAGTATACCCAGAGGCTTGATATTGATGTCTGTGATTCAACAAAAACAAAAAACAATAAGGTCTTTATGGACTTGTGGTTTAATGGCTTTAAATAAATTAACTTCTTTTGGATCAATTCAGCACACTGATGATCTTTGCACGCTATTAATTTTTTTAAATACTTCTCCCCTAAGTTACAACTTTAATATATAACTTTGGAGGAATCGCTTTGTATCCATCAAGCAACTTCGTTCAAAAAGCATATACATGCCCATAAAAAAGCATCTGCAGGAGAAAACTGGGCCCTAGCCCTAGATTCAAGTTTGGGTGTTTGATTCTCATGCCAATTTTTCATTGAAACAGTCTTTATGAAAAATATTAAGAGTATTTGGTGCAAGGTAAAGAATATGCTCTATGGGTCAGCAGTCAGCGCTGTATCAGTTTGTATAATTGCTGTGGACTAAAAAATATGTCCCCCCAAAATTAATATGTTGACACCCTAACCCCGATGTGACTGTATTTGGATATAGCGTTTTTGGGAGGTAATGAAGGCTAAAGAGGTTCTAAGTGTGGGTTTCTAATCTGATAGGACTGATGGCCTTGTGAGATGTGGAAGCCTTCTCTCTCCACACGCATACACACATGGAGGAGAGGTCATGTGGGCACACAGAGAGGGTGGCCTCGGCAAGCCAGGAAGAGAGCCCTCACCAGGAACCCAGTCCTCCAAAGCCTTGATCTTGGACTTCCCAGCTTCCAAAATGTGAAAAAATAAATTTCTGTTGTTTAAGTCACCCAGTCTACGGTATTTTGTTATGGCAGCCCGAGAAGACTGATATGGTAATCTCAAGCAAGTTACTTATTAGTGTCTCCGGAGCATTAGCGTAAAATTTGTGGTCAGGCAAAATAAATGCTAAATTCTCTTCCAGCTCTTAGCTATAGTATGATTCTAACTGAAATTGTCTTGGTTCAAGAAGACCACCAAACATTATTTATTTATTTTTTTATTTTAAAAACAAATCTGAGGGTATTTTTTTTTTTTTTTTGACAGGGTCTCACTGTGTTACCCAGGCTGGAGTGCATGGCGTGATCTCAGCTCACTGCAACCTCTGCCTCCCGGGTTCAAGCGATTCTTTTGCCTCAGCCTCATGAGTAGCTGAGATTACAGGTGCCACGCCACCACACCTGCCTAATTTTTGTATTTTTAGTAGAGATGGGGTTTCACCATGTTGGCCAGGTTGGTCTTGAACTCCTGACCTCACGTGATCCACCTGCCTTGGCCTCCCAAAGTTCTGGGATTACAGGCCTGAGCCACCTCCCCCGGCCTAATTTGTTTTTTTTTTTTTTTTTGTAGAGACAGAGTTTCCCTATTGTTGCCCAGGCTGGCCTCAAACTGCTTGGCTCAAACGATCCTCTGGTCTCGGCCTCCCAAAATGTTAGGATTATAGGTGTGAGTCACGGTGCTTGGTCTGAGTTTCAAATTTTTAGAAAAGTTATAAAATGATACAGAAGAATTCCATATACCTTTTACTCAGATATGCCAAATTTTAATATTTGTTTCTTTTTTTTATATTATCTTCATATACACACATGCATGTGTGTATATGTTTACATATATAATAATATGTATGCATACTATTATTTATTTTCAGAATCTATTTGAGAGTGGATTGTCTCTCATCCCTTAATAGTTCAGTATGTACTTCCTGAAACAAGGATATTTCTTACCTAAATATGGTTGCCAACTTCAGGAAATTTAGCATTGATAAAACACACTCATCTAATCTGCAGCTCATGTTCCAATTTCATTAGTTGTCCCAATAGCACCCTTTAAAGCATTTTCTCCTCCAGAATAGGAACCAGTCTGGGATTACACATTGCACTGAGTTGTGTTTCTTTCACCTCCTTGCACGTGGAACAGTTCCTCAGCTTTTCTTTGCTTTCATGACCTTAACAGTTTTGAATAATACAGGCCATTTATTTACTAGGATGACCTTTACTTGGGGTTTGTATAATGCTGCTCCATGATTAAAGTTAGGTTCTGCTTCCCTGCCTGGAGCACTGTGTGTGTTGTGTCTTTTACAGGGCATCACAGTAGAAGGCATGTGATGACCGAATGTCCTACATTGGTGATGCTAATTTTGATGACCGGATCATGGCATTGTCCGTTTTCTCCACTGTGCAGTTTAAGCAATCTGTGGAGAAATACTTTGAGGCCATGCAATGATCCTGCTCCTCGTTTAACTGTCCCCCCTTAGATTTAACATCCATTGATGATTCTTGACTGAATCAATCTTTACTATGATGTTTGGAAAATGGTGATATCCCGTGCTACCACTACCTCCAAATTTGTCAGTCTGCACAATTCATTCAGCTATAAGAATCCTCAATTCCTCCCCTGCATCCACCACACAATTATTGTACTAAAGGACTTTTATTTTATTCAAAGGGTAAATAATCCATTAATATTCTTATTTATTTTGATGCTCAGATTGTCCCAGTTTTGGCCAGTAGGAGCCCCTTCAAACTGGTTCCTAGGTCCTTTTGACATACCCCCATCATTTTTAAAATACTTTAAAGAAATATTGATTAAAATCAGAGGCCCCCAAAAATGTGTGTGTGTGTGCGTGTGTGTGTGTGTGTATGCATGTGCACTGTGGAATCCCAAGGAGCAAACTGAAGGAGAGATTAATTAACAGCCATTTAAATTTTTATCAGAAGTGGGGCACAGTTGTGTGTGTCTGTAATCCCAGCTACCTGGGAAGATCCCTTGAGCCCAGGAGTTCGAGACCAGCCTGGGCAATAAATGGAGCAAGACTCCCACCTCAGAACAAACAAAAAAACCCACAAAAATTTATTAGCTGTTATAACTATATGCAACATACTCTCTTTAGTTTTATTATTCTCAGATCTGCTAGTTAGTTCTCGTAATTAGCTGTTTTTTTTAATCATAGGTAATTAGACTGGAGTTGGCCAAAATCCGTGAGCTCATTTGGAAAACAGGGCTGCAGCTTACACAGTTTCTTTTCAACACGGAGTCTTCTTCAACATCTTTATCCTCATTTTGAATGCCAACTTCTTTATCACCTGTCTCTTCTTACTATGATGTGTGTGCACAGATTTTCACTTCACTTTACTTAGCCTGTGGTGCTTGGTCTCCTTGGATGTTCTGACAGTTCTTTGCGCTGCAATCTTGCTGAGTAAAGCAAGGTTTTCCCCAAACTCATAATAATTGTTTTTCGCTTTCTCTGTTCACAGACAGCTCTTACTGTCTCAGTAATTTTTTCCAATGCCCCCAGGCCAAAAGAAATGCCAAACAATTCCTTTTATTAAGTACTCAGGTCCAAATAACTTAATAAGGATTTATGTCCAACAACTTCGTAGCCACTTGAAAAAAATTATACATATAAATTGAAAGAAAAGTTACATTTTTATTTCATTCTTTTTTTTTTTTCCAAGGGCAGCCTCCCAAGCCAGAGTAGGCTTAGAGACTCCCTAATTTCATTCTCACCACAGTTAACTTACTGGTGGGATGTGTGTATCCTGGACAGTGTACAATTTCTCAAGCTTGGAAACAGATTGGACATCTCAACCCTAATTTCATATTCCCCATTGATTCATGGGTACTTTTTATCATGCTGAAAGAGATGACATCACTGATAGAAATGTAATCTCTTGTCGAAACAATGAACTACTGGGTAGTTTGCATAGCGTCCCACAGATGCCAAGCATCCCTGTGTTTCTCTCAAAAATGTAAAATATTCTTCAGTGCCCCAGGTGGCTGCAGTTTCGGGACCGTGGCACTAAGTCCCAGAAACTTTCGGTCTCCTTTGTAAAACAGCAACAATAAATATTGGATTGATGTTGAAGATCTTTTCACTAACAGGAAAACCTGGGGAGAAACCCAGAGAGCATCAAGCTGAGGCTTTCACAAAGTTAATAAAGTAGGTGATCACATTGTTTATTTATCTTCCAGTCATTCCAAAACACTTCTGTTTTTTGTTGTTGTTGTTTTGTTTTGAGACAGAAAGTCTCGCTCGGTCACCCAGGCTGGAGTGCAGTGGCACAATCTCCGCTCACTGCAACCTCCGCCTCCCAGGTTCAATTGATTCTCCTGCCTCAGCCTCCCGAGTAGCTGGGATTACAGGTGCACGCCACCATGCCCGGCTAATTTTTGTATTTTTAGTAGAGATGGAATTTCACCATGTTAACCAGGCTGGTCTTGAACTCCTAACGTCAAGTGATCCACCTGCCTTGGCCTCCCAAAGTGCTGGGATTACGGGCATGAGCCACCGCGTCCAGCCTTACTTTCAACTGTTTAACAGTGAAGAGGCTACTACCATGGAGAGTTCCGGGACAATATATATAAACAAGGACTTTCCTGGATACCCAGCTTATCCATGACATCTCTCACAACACTTACTTTCTAAAATCAACTTTTACTAAACAAATGGTCACTATGACAATGTAGTGTCTATTATCTCACAATTTGCCAAGGGATCTCATCGCATTAAATCACAAAGCAATGTTTCTTGGTTGCACTCTTCCTTCTCCTCTCTCTCTTATCCTGTTCCTCCATTTTCCATTAGATCCTGCTTGGACCTTTGCTACCTATCCCCACCCCCAGCCTAAATCCCATCAAAACTTACCTGCCACTTTCCTAGTTACCTAGGATTTCATTTCCCAGGTGACAATGCACGAAGCAGCTGGTTTGCAGGTGTGACTATGAGACCAAGAAAGATAGACACTAACACCATGTCCCAGCCCATACGTGTGTTATCCCATCACTCTCTAACATATATTTTGAGACTTCCCAGATTTGATTTTTAACCTAAAGACACAACTTTTGTAAAATTTAAGAAGCTGAGCTATCTCATGATTGAATCCAGTAAGGAACAGCCAGCCAGCAGCCCAAGAGTTGTTGAAAATAATTCGTCTTGCCTGCAGTGTTTTGAGGAGAATGGGAAAGGTAGCTACATTCATAACATACATGAAAGCCTGTTAAAGGCCTCTTTCCCCATCTCTTTTTAGATGTACGATCCTCACAGGGCGGCTGCCCAAAATTTCTCCCTCTTCCACTCCAAGCTCCCCAAACCCTTCTCTGAACTCTGTCCAGCCCCAAGCTCTCTTTGGTCTCTCTCTCATCCTTAGCTGCTGACTTCTGTTAAATCTCAAGCTCTTTGGTTTTTTTGGATTTAAAAGGCAGCTATGCTAACCACTATACCATCAAAGCCTCTGCTCTTTTTTGGATTTGGCACAATAAAGGAACCCAGAAAGAAACTCTCTTTCTTATAAGGGAGGAGGCTTGGCGGAGAAAATAGAGATTGCAAAAATTTCTAATTTTGTATTTTTTTCTCTTTCGCATTTGAAGTCAGCCATCCATCCATCCATCCATCCATCCAAATTGGCTGTGAAGCTTCCACTTAAATGCAAAGCTCTAAAGAGCAGGGTAAGATCCCTGCCTTGAGAGATTACAATTTAATTGGAGACAAAAATTAAAAAATGGAAAAAGTAAGACGTTTGGGAAGTAAAGAATGAGCCTGGCACGTAGTGGGTGCTTCGGAAACATTTGTTGACTCGTGTGGGAAATAGCATTGACTGAATAATCATCGTTAGTGAGCTCACCCAGCATTTATTTGCCAGTCAGGCTCCATGGAAAGAGGTGATGATTAAGGTGGACATTTCCCGGGCCCGGAGCCGGAGAGGCTGCAAACTCCTCTCCAGAGGCCAGTCTGACGATTCCTGCCCCGTACACTCCTTCATCCAATCGTATTGGGCCTACACGGCTCCTCACCTGGGGCCTGGAACTTTTCGGGGAGCAAGGTGACGAACGTGGATAGTCACAGGCAGGGGCAGATCGACGGGAAGGGGCTACCAGGCCTGGGCAGGAGCTCCCCGAGGCGACCCCGCTGCTTCGGATCTCGCGGGGACCGGCCCTGGGAGGACGGAACCAGCATCCCGAGGAGCCGCCATCGGGGGCCTGGACCCAGCTCCTGGGCCGTGCGGGCTGCGCGCGCCGAGAGCAATCTAAGAAAGTAAGGCGCGTGTGCAGCGCCCAGTGGCAGCGTAGAAGGAGTGAGGTGGAAGAATTCCGACGACACCGTTTAACAGGACAAGGAAGAAATGCTGTACACGATCACCAGGAAAAGACAAGCAAGCCAGTTGGACGCAAAGCGCTCAGTGATAGTTTACTCAGAAGACAACCAACAACGTGCCGAAATAGCTCAGTTGGGAGAGCGTTAGACTGAAGATCTAAAGGTCCCTGGTTCGATCCCGGGTTTCGGCAGCTACTTTTAAATTCTGACCTCAAAAACTCAAATTTTGTAAGACTCTCCGTCCACGATACCCTGGCCCATTCCTTCAAGCCCAAGCAAAAACTGAGATTTGAAGGGTGAAGGAGGAAATGAAACAGTCGTTCCCAACCACCCCCAGGAGCGAGGCCGCGCCGCATAGGCCTTCGGGCCGTCTCCTGGCGGGGCTAGAAGAAGCTGCCGCGCGTGCGCGCCACGGAGCCTGGTGCGGGACCCAGAGGCACCCTCGGCGCCGGAAGACGCGAACGACCCGGGCCGCGGTGGCGAGACGGGGCCGCGCGCCGCCTGGGGGGCTGGTGTGAGACCCGAGGCTCCAATGGGAGGAGGTCTGGTCTGTCCACGGGGCCAGCAAAACACCTTCATCCCAATTTCATCGCATTCCTTCTAAGTATCCGAATTTGAAGAAAAAGCAAAACTGTTGAGTGGTCAGATGGCCCCCACCTGGCGTTGCCGGTGAGCGGAACCCAGTGCTGGTTATTTGTGGCTAGAGGCGCACCGAGGCCGGCCCTGGGTCTGGCCCTGGGGTGGCGCCACCAGGTTACTTGCCCACCGGTGAAGGATGGCAGCTTTACAGCTCCCCGACGCATCAGACTAAAGAACGTTAGCCAGGGTCTGCACCGGTGGTTCTCAAAGTACAGTCCCCAGATCCGCAGCATCAGCACCGCCTGAGAACTACTTAGAAATGCACATTCTCGGCCCTGGATAGGCAGCTCTGGCGGTGGGGCCTAGCAGCGGGTGTTTAAACAAGCCACGGGTCTAGACGTTCCTTTCTGTTTCTAAAAGAGGCCTTGCTTTCCTAAGACGGTTGCTGTGAACCAGCTTTTTCCTTTTGCTGTCTTGCCCCTGCAAGTGTGAAACAGAACTTTGACCCGTGCTCGAAATTACTTTCTGAGATTTTTTTTTTTGTTTTCACGTGTGGGTGGACGTGGGTACTCAGGGGCATCAGCTTCCCAGCTACCTGTGGGAGCCCACCCCAAGGCCAAACTGGGTGTCCTAGAAAGAAAATGGAGGCCCAGGCGCCTGATGTTATCTTGTATGGCTGGTGGGAACTGAGCCAGGACCCAAGGGGAGAAGTTGCAGGGATGTAGATCTAAATTTTAAAAATAAGAAATATCTATCTATTTGTGTCGTTGGAAAATAGAATAGTCAGTTTAGTGAGGTGGCGGGTTGCTGGACAGCAGATGAAGGACCATTGTGAGATGTATGCTTAGGTCTTGCTTGTTTTCTGGTTCTGCTGTTTTGAGGGGGAAGGGAAACTCATATTTATGAACTACTGTGTGTTCTCTCTTATTCATTCATTCTCTAATTGGACATTAATTCCTAACCTCCCACTACGAGCCAGCATTATTTGCTCTTCATAACAACCTTATGAAGTACATATTATTATCCCCATTTTATACGTAACAGCCTTTCCAGGGTTGCAAGAATTAAGCATAAGCTATGTCTGTTAGACAGCTAACATTGCTACCTCCTAAATGTTACTGTAAGTGAAAAGCTGTTGAGATGTGTAGTTAAGACAGGTGTGCATAAACATACAGGTACTTGTATGAGGGAAATAAAAGTTTTTGTCTGGCTCACCAGAAAAGGCTCTATGGAGCAGTGGGTCCTCACCCAGAGAAGATATATATATATATATATATATATATAGATATATATATATATATTTTTTTTTTTTTTTTTTTTGAGACGGAGTTTCACTCTGACGCCCAGGCTGGAGTGCAGTGGTGTCCCAGGTTCAAGGGAGTGTCCTGCCTCAGCCTCCCGAGTTGCTGGGATTACAGGCACCCGCCACCACGCCCGGCTAATTTCTGCATTTTTTGTAGAGATGGGTTTTTGCTATGTTGGCCAGGCTGGTCTTGAACTTCTGACCTCAAGTAATCCACCCGCCTTGGCCTCCCAAAGTGCTGGGATTACAGGCATGAGCTAGTGTGCCCAGCCAAGATTTCTTAGGTATGGAAAGATTTAACAGGAGTGCCACCAGCTATCACATTTCTAAAGAGTAGGGAAAGGATGCAGGTTCTGGGGTGATAGTGACTTTCATTTCAGACAACCTGAGGTCTGAGCACTCTGCCCAAGGTAATGTTAGCGATGGTGAATCTATGCGAGTCTGCAGCAACCTCAATTCTTGCCTCCTCAGAAGAAAGAATTCGACTGAAGGGCATAAGGCAGAGTGAGAGATGAACACAAGTTTTACAGCGGGAGTGAAAGTTTTTAAAAAGTTTAGAGCAGGGTCAGGCACGGTGGCTCATGCCTGTAATCCCAGCACTTTGGCAGGCTGAGGTGGGCGGATCACTTGAGGTCAGAAGTTTGAGACCAGCCTGGCCAACATGGTGAAACCCCATCTCTACTAAAAATACAAAAATGAGCTGGGCGTGGTGGTACAAGCCTGTAATCCCAGCTACTCGGGAGGCTGAGGCAGGAGAATCCATTGAACACGGGAGGTGGAAGTTGCAGTGAGCTGAGATTATGCCACTGCGCTCCAGCCTGGGCAACAGAGTGAGACTGTCTCTTAAAAAAAAAAAAAGTTTAGAAGCAGGAATGAAAGGAAGTAAAGTACACTTGGAAGAGGGCTAAGCGGGCAAATTGAGAGATCAAGAGCCCTGTTTGACCTCTGACTTAGGGTTTTATACACTGGCATTTCTGGGGTCTTGCATCCCTTCTTCCCTATTCTTCCCTTGGGGTGGGCTGTCGCATGCACAGTGGCCTGCTAATGCTTGGGAGGGAAGCATGCACAGTGTGTTTACTGGCGTTGTACCCATGCTCACTTGAGGCATTCTTCCTTTACCAGCTGAATGTTCCTAGAAGGTCATGTACCAGTTAAATGCTGCCATTTTGCCTCTTAGTGCGCATGCTTCAGCTTACTCGCCCAGCTCCTAAGATCTTATCAGGAAACTGATGATGACCAGTTTCAGGTTTTTTCTGTTTGGAGCCTGCCTTTCCCTAGGGCTGGCTGCGACCAATTACCGTTTTAGGGAAACAGTGTAACAACCACTTGCCCACCACCTGTTGGTCTCCTGACATTCCTTGGTGGGGAGGGGGGCTCTCCTGCTGTGCTCATGCCTGACTAGCTCCCTACTGTAACAGTAAGACCAGCTACTGGCTATTGGTGTGGGTGGGGGAAGGATGGAGGCGCACACCTGGTTAGTACCAAAGATAAACCAGACACTAGGTAACGTGGTAAGGACAGATGGTAATCATAATGTACTATTGCAATAGGGAAGAGGGTCCAGCGTGAACTGAACTTTGATTTGTACAGAGGTGACTGGGCATTTTAAGGGACAATGAGGGATTAACGGAGAGGAACCAGTGGGGCTTCAGCAGAGTCAGGAAGGTGAAAACTGACAAAGGATTGACGCATGTAAATGCTGATTAGGCAGCTGTGTCTGCTAGCTGGCAATGATCAAAGTCTGGATTCTGTCCTTCCAGAGACTGGGAGACACTGGCCCTATCCTTCCTGATGATTACATTGTAAAGGAATGGTTTTTTACGTCCTTGATTGCCTTTGTAGGAGATACACAGCCATCTCAAAGGCACAGAGGAAGGAGTCACAATTGTAAGCCCTTTTTAGTAAGTACTCTAAGAAAGTGCCAGAAGCCTTTCATCAGATGGTGCATAGAATTCTTTTGTCAGTCTTGGGCTTTCTCAAGCAGGCACTCTGAGGGGGTTGAGGCCTGGTCTAGAAGGGGGCTCAGAGAGGCCTGGCTAGCATTTGGTCAAGGAGAAAATCTGTGTCATTAGAAGTGTGAGGAGGGGAGGGTGAAGGGGAAGAGTTAGGCCAGGCCTCCACCTGTTGGTTGAGAAGGCTTTTCAGGTCTTGTGACAGGGAGGAGTGATCGGGAAGCAGGTGGGAAGCATTAAAAAAATACACACACCGCTTATATGTATGAAATGAAGGAAGACCACCATGTGAGAAAGCAAAGGCTGTTTATTCAGAGCTTGCTATAGCGAGGGAGTCAGCCACCATCACTGGCATTTGGGAGAGACTCAAAGGCAGGCAGGGGAATGGGAGAGCTTTACAGCAGACACAAGGGACAGCTTCAGGTGTGCCCTGATTGGAGGCTGTTGGTCTGGGAAGCTGGAGTTAGCTAACTGGGAGCCGGCAGCCATGTGATTATTTAAGGAGCCTTTTGTGGCTGGCCTAAAGTTGGAAATGAGGACAAAAACTAGGAAAGCTGTCAGTTATTAATCAATTCCTAGTCATTTGGAATTAATTATTACAAAAGTTATTGTTTAGCTTCTCAGATCGTTATTTCCCAGACTTCTTGCAAGTCTGGCTTTAGCAGACGGGCTTGCTGGACTGTTTATTGTAGATAAGGGGTTGGTTTCCTGGGCAGGTTATGGTCACAGTTCTGTTTTTATATATGGTCTGACCATGGCCCATTTGGATCTTTGGTTTTATAATATATATTTTACCTGAAGAGGTAACATCTAAAAATGTAATCTGATCATTTTTATCATCATCTTCTGAAGCGTGATGTGCTCTAATAGATGTCAAACACTGTCACTTCCCGGGAGTGAAGGCTGAGAAAGACTGAACATCAGGTGTCTCCTGGGAACCCCACTGATGCCATGATCACACTTTATAACTTAGGAGGCTATGAAGGGTGAAGGGTGGGAGAATAGGGTCACCGCTTACTTTAGAGACGAAATGCTTTCAGTGGGAAAGAACACCATCATCATTAAACATTTTTTTGTTGTTGTTGTTGTTTTGAGACTGAGTCTCGCTCTGTCGCCCAGGCTGGAGTGCGGTGGCGCTATCTCGGCTCACTGCAAGCTCCGCCTCCTGGGTTCATGCTATTCTCCTGCCTCAGCCTCCCAAGTAGCTGGGAATACAGGCGCCCGCCACCGTGCCCGGCTAATTTTTTGTATTTTTAGTAGAGACGGGGTTTCACCGCGTTAGCCAGGATAGTCTCGATCTCCTGACCTCGTGATCCGCCCGCCTCGGCCTCCCAAAGTGCTGGGATTACAGGCATCATTAAACATTTAAAGCATTAATGCTCAACCCAGCTATTTTGTCAGCAGAAAGGTTGTGAATGTCTCCTCTTGCTTTAGGCAATTTATCGGGGTGGGAGCAGAAACGCGTCTTTTCTCAAATTTCCTTCAAAAGCTTTTTAGAAAGAAACCTGGGACATCTGCCCTGTCTGGGAAATTTCTAAGATGACACACAAACGTATTGCGAGCAAATGTTTATTTCTTAATTGTTTTAGATACTATATTCATTTTAGGTCAGAACTATGATGTAGTGAAGCTGCTATAATTGTTATACATAATAAAACCAGATGAGTATTTAGTAATTCATTAAGGCCTTTTGTGTCATCAATGTGTACATATATTAATGCTCATTTCATTAGTCTTGGATCATAATTCTTCTCTTTTAAATGGATGGTGGTTTATAGTTTACTTTTGTTATACTATTTGTCATATCTCAGATTTATTTGATGTTGAGTCCTTGGCCAGAAATAAAACTTCTGTGTGGATTTACTACAGATTCCAGGAATATACAGTTCCTGTACAATCATCCTTCATATATAGTGTCACAGTGGATTACTTTGTTTAACTTCCTTTTCTAATGGATCATCTTGGAGGATCGTCTGCAGTCCCTGCTTAGGTGAGGGCCCACAGACAGCCCTGCGAATAAAGCTGGACAGGCTGAGCAAGGGAACAGCTCTTCATCTCAGACGCCAAATGCACACTTTAGCTCTGTAAATTCCAGTGTTCCTATAATGAGTTGTCTTAAAGCAGGGAGCACAAATATTTTGCTATTCACTACCTAAATATTTCCTATGATGCATCTTGAGCAAACCTGCTTTCCCCACATATTTCACTGACTCCCTAGTCCAAAGTATCAAAAATAATGAAAAATGATAGTCACCATTTATGGAGTGTTCTCTATGTGCCGGGCATTCTGATAAGCACTTTTCATACAAAATCCCATTAAACTTGTCAATAATCCTTTGAGATAGGACACATAGTTGAATACAAATAAATAGAAAAAAAAATACATGCTACTAGGAATGCTGTTGTGAAAAATTAGCATAATTCTGAGATGTACTAAAATGAAACATGAGCTCTAAGTATAAAGTATTAGTTCTTCTTTCATACATTGCGTTAATGAGATCCATAAAGAGCTTTTTTTTTTTTTTTTTTTTTTTTTTTTTTTTTTGAGACAGAGTCTTGCTGTGTCGCCCAGGCTGGAGTACAGTGGCGTGATCTCGGCTCACTGCAACCTCTGCCTCCTGGGTTCAACCAATTCTCCTGCCTCAGTCGCCTGAGTAGCCAAGATCACAGGTACCCACTACCATGCCCAGCTAATTTTTGTATTTTTAGTAGTGATGGGGTTTCACCATGTTGGTCAGGCTGGTCTCAAACTCCTGACCTCAGGCGATCCACCTGCCTTGGCCTCTCAAAGTGCTGGGATTACAGGTGTGAGCCACCGCACCTGGCCATTTTGTTCAGTTTTGATTAACTCAACTTGAAAGGGTTAACAAAGAATAACAACATGATTAGGAAGGGGAGATTCATTTTAAAAATGGATATGAAGTAAATTTGCCAAGAGGAAAGAAGCTAAGGGTAATTTGATTACTATTTTTTCAGTAGTATATAATTTCTAGGAAGATATCACAAGAAGGAATGGGCTTAGATAAAGGCAGGAGAGATTTCTATTAGAGAAAGACAGGAACTGTTCGGTCAGGGTGATAAGATTGTTTGACCTAGTTGTGTTACAGGAAAGTATCCATCCAAGATTGGGTGAGCTAGACAACTGCTGTCCAATAGCCGTGTCTGTGTTCAAATAGGACTGCTAGCCAACTTTTGGCACTTTTGAAAAATCTTCTGAGTTGTGGTTTCTTTGTGCTTGCTGCTGCTGATGGTTCGGGAAGGAATGGTGTGGATTGGCATGAGGTGTGTGCAGGGGTAGAGACAAAAAGGGTGGTGGCCTCACTGGATGAATTCTATTACCTCGTTATCTCTTAACACTAAGTGACTAGAAGCAAAACTAGCATCTGTCCCTGCAGCTGTGATGAGTTAGTGTGCACATCATAATCATGTGCCCCAGTCAGGCAAAAACAGAAAGCACTTGGCATCCTGAGATAAACCAAAAGAAACCATCCAACAGGATAACCCTGTCCGGTTAGAGGCCCCATAATAAATGAAGCCATGAGACTTTCCTGAAAGTTACTTATTCTATGTCAAAGAATTTTTTCCATGACCAGTTCAAAGCTAATGTATGAAAACGTCCTTTGTAAATAAGCTACTGTGACAAAATTGCTGTTTTCCCACTGTGAACAGAGAAACTGTGTCCTTGGCAACATTGGTACTCTTGTGTGTGAACATGGGTGTGTTTTGGTTTTTTGGGTTTATTTCAGGGTTTCCTGTTCGTTTTTGTTTTGTGTTTAAGCTAGACTTTTGAAAGCCTGGACACCCTTGTTTAACTTTCATGCAAGTAAATTACTTTTGTTTTCCTAAATGCTTTTCACAGAGCTGGTCCCAGAACAAAACATCTGCTTAAAGATAGACTCAGTGTTAGAAAAGTAAAAATCGGAGACCTTCGATTGAGCCCCAGGCAAATGGAAAGGTGGGGAATTGAACGCATGAAGCAGGAGGCAGTATGTGATGAGAATTAAGAAAAGAAAATTGCCATTCCATCCTCAGTGGCCTTGTGTGAAGGGAATGGGCATTTAAAGATGGAACGGGCCAGGTGCGGTGGCCCTGTAATCCCTTACACCTGTAATCCCAGCACTTTGGGAGGCCGAGGCGGGCGGATCACTTGAGGTCAGGACTTTGAGACCAGCTTGGCCAACATGGTGAAACCTTGACTCAACTAAAAAAATACAAAAATTAGCTGGTCATGGTGGTGTGCACCTGTAGTCCCAGCTACTTGGGAGGCTGAAGTGGGAGAATTGCTTGAATCCAGGAGGTGGAGGCTACAATGAGCCAATATTGCACCACTGCACTCCAGCCTGGGCAACAGAGTGAGACCCTGTCTCAAAAAAAGAGATGGAATGCCTGAGAATTCTTGGTAAGGGTGGAGACATGTTAATGTTTGAAGTGCTTGTATAGTAACACAGACTTTTAAATGATGTGCCCTGGTAAAGGGGAAGCATATATGCTGCTAGTCTGTTTCATGTCAGTTTCATGATTACCTGGAGGGAAATTTGATAGGCAAATGGACTCCATAAAATTACCTAGAAAATGGGTATTGAGGTACTATATAAATTTACCTGTATGAAGGCAAATGATGGGACTGATGTTTTCCTAAAATCCATGGTCCTGCCTCTGGAGTCCCTTCCAGCTGCAATGACCCATGTGTAGCCAGCACAGAGCCCCTTCCCTCCATGTTTGTGTGGTTCTCTTTGAATTAAAAACATTTTTTATGGACATATAATAGTCATATGTATTTATGGGGTACATGTGATGTTTTGATACAAGCATACAAAGTGTAATGATCAAATTAGGGTAGTTGGGATATCCATCACCTCAAACATGTATCATTTCTTTTTGTTGGGAACGTTCCAAATCCACTCCTCGAATTACTTCAAAATATATTAGGTTGGTGCAGAAGTAATTGCAGTTTTTAAAGTTGCAAAAACCACAGTTACTTTTGCACCAACCTATACAATAAATTATTGTTAACTATAGTCACTTTATTATGCTACCAACACTAGATCTTTTTTTTTTTTCTTTTTTTTTGAGACAGGGTTTTGCTCCTGTCACCCAGGCTGGAGTGCAATGGCATGATCTCAGCTCACTGCAACCTCTGCCTCTTGGGTTCAAGTGATTCTCCTGCCTCAGTCTCCCGAGTAACTGGGATTACAAGTGCCCACTACCACGTCCAGCTAATTTTTGTATTTTTAGTAGAGATGTGGTTTCAGCATGTTGGCCAGGCTGGTCTTGAACTCCTGACTTCAGGTGATCCACCTGCCGCGGCCTCCCAAAGTGCTGAAATTACAGGCGTGAGCCACTGTGTCCAGCCTGAACACTAGATCTTATTCCTACTATCTAACTGTATTTTTGTGCCCATTAGACAACACCTCTTTATCTTCACCTCCCCGCTACTCTTCTGAGCCTTTGGAAACCATCAGTCTACTCTCTATCTCCATAACATCAATTTTTTAGCTCCCACATATGAGTGCAAACATGGGTTGCTTGTCTTTCTGTGCCTGTGATATTTCACTTAACATAATGTCCTGCAGTTCCACCCACATTGTTGCAAATGACAGGATCTCATCCTTTTTTATGGCTGAATAGTGTGTAAGTACCACATTTTCTTTATCCATTCATCTGTTGATGGACACTTAGATTGAGTCTGTATTTTAGCTATTGTGAATAATGCTGCAATAAGCATGGGAGTGCAGACATTTACTGGATATACTGATTTCCGTTCTTTTGGATATTTACCTAGTAGTGGGATTGCGGGATCATATGATATTCTATTTTTTTTTGTTTTTTGAGGACCCTTCATAGTGTCCTCCACAATGGTTGTACTAATTTATGTTCCCACCAACAGTGTACGAGGGTTCCCCTTTCTCCACATCCTCACCAGCATCTGTCTTTTCGATAAAAGACATTTTAACTGGGGTGAGATAATATCTCATTGGGTTTTGATTTGCATTTCTTGGATGATTAGTGATGTTGAGCATTTTTTCATGTACCTGTTGGCCATGCGTTTGTCTTCTTTTGAGAAATGTCTATTCACATCTTTTGCCCATTTTAAAATCAGATTATGTGCTTTTTTGCTATTGAGTTTTTTGAGTTCCTTACATGTTTAGTTCTCTTTGATCTCCCATAGTCTTTCTCATCTTTACAAAGCATCTGTAATTATTGATTCTACTTTTCAGGTGGTGTCTTAAATGGCCCAAGGAATATGTTTTTCTAACACTTGGACAATGTGACCAAAGGTTTATTCTCTTTCTGCAACCCTTAGTGCCCAGAGCAGAGCATCTATTCCACGATTTGTCCTTTCTTTCTTCCTTCTCATCCTATCTTCTTTTTCAGTCTCTTTCTTCCACCTCAGAGAATCTATTCTCACATTTAAGAGTTGGAAATTTGAAACAATGTTTTACATTAAACACATTTTTTTCTTTAGAATTGATAATTGAGCTACATGATGGGAAATTCAATCAGAAAAGGAAGTACACAATGAAAAAGAGTCTTTCCTTTAGCTCTAAGTTCCCCTCTGCAGAGGCAACCTTTGTTACTGGCTTTTAGTGTATTTGTTCGTAAGTAATTGTTGTATGTCTATGTACACATTTCTATATATATATCACATTTAAAACAAACAGTATCATTATTATGCACACCATTGTAAAGCTTTTATCTAAAGATGCACATTACTTCTCCTTTGAATGCTGACAACACCATACTTTTCCTTTCTCCCTTTGTTTTTTTCTCACCGATTCTAAACCTGAGCTGAGCTTTTAAACCATATTTTTGTATTCAGAGGCAGTCTCACCCAATAGCAATCATGTTTATGTTCCCTAATTGATTCAAATTCTAAAGATAATGTTGGAAAGGAATTTAATATTAAATCCATAAATTATATCTCTATTTGAATGGTCTGATCTCTTATCCCAGGAACAATTATTTTACAAACAATAATTTTGTCATTTGTAAAATAAATAAAACCATAAAAATTTGGTTTTATTTCTTTTACAAAAGGAAGAGCTGATTTGTTGCGCAGGTTTAGCTTTGAGTATGCAGGAATGAAATCCAGGTGTACAGTAACACAGAAGAAACATTCCTCTTTTAAGCATTTTCTAATAATAGGTTGGTAAATTGCTCATAGAGAAATGCACTCAGATGCCTGTTTATTTCATATCTTATTCCTTTAGCGTCACTTTAATTCCTACTTACCTTTCAAGTTCTCTCAGGTTTTTCCTCTTCATGAAAAGTTTTCCATAGTTTAAGCTAATATCCAGCTCTTCCCACTCTGACCATCCTGAGAGCTTGCCGTCTGCTATGCTCTGGGCATGTGATCCTGTCCCAACTTTCATTCTCTGCGTTGAATGTGTGCTTTCTTCCTCATAGCAAAATTCTACTGCCCCTCAAAAGGTGGGTTTGATTTCAGGAAGAATTTTCATGTTCTAGTAACAAAGCAGGGGACTAAGAATTTTGTGAAAGGTCATAAGAAGTCTATTGGAGTTCTTTGGAAATGCAGATGTTAATGTGTCGCCTGTTGGTGGTCGGGACTGAAAGATGTCGTGTGACCTGGAATAGCTGGAGGGTGTGGGCTGATAACCCCTAGAAGCTAGAGTAGTGCTGGGCTCTTAGAACAAAAGGAAAAGGGTAAAGACAACAGGGAGAGCCAAACCGCACAGATAGAAACAGACAAATCCTAAGAGTGAGGGAGGAGAAGCAGCTGAGTAGCTTAGACAGTTGATCTAACATGTTAGGATGGGGAAGCTTCTGAAAATGATCTTCATCCCAGGTAAAGAGAGAAACTGCAACAAGAGAGTCTGAATGCAACTTCATTCTTTTTCAATCTGAGGTCTCAGTTGTATTTATGATGGGCAGTGGACAGCCCATAACCTGAACGAACCTGGCTGAAAAATTCAAGTTCAGGGCTCATCACAATGGTCTATGGTTTATACCCTTGAATTCTTACATTGTAGCAAAGATGGATAATGCACCAAGTCCATCTGCTTTTCTCACTACAATAGATGAAGAAGAGGGGGAAATGTGGTATAAAAGGAGGCAGGGGAGAAGGCTAATACCAAGGTATTGGGGCTATGTGTATACATATGGCTTGGCGGGGAGGGGTGGTAGGAAGCACAGTCCCTGGAGGCAGGCTGCCTGGGCCAGAGCTCCAGGCTCACCCCCTGCCTGTGTAATATCCAGAAGTTCCGTAACTCTTCTTTGTTTCAGTCTCCCTGTCTGTAAAATGGAGAAAATTAAAAATCCTTATTTTATAGGGCTAGTGTGAGAATTAAATAAGATAATCCATGAAGAGTGCTTGGCATGTAGTCAGGCAGGTCCTGCAGGCTCAGTAAGCACTCTCTACAAGCTCCACCCTTCTTTCAGGAGTCACTTTCAGCAACATCTCATCTTGGCTGCCCGAGAAAACTTAGCTGTTCCTTCCATCCTGTACTCCCTATACCTTATCCACACAATAACCTGGATATCATCTTCTGGTTGTGTATTTTATTGGTCTGATTTTCTGACTGGCTGCTATTATCTCCTTAAGGTCAGGATTCACATGACTAGCAGAAAACTCGTAGTAGGTGCTCAATGCGTTTTTGTTGAATGAATAAGAGTACTTCTCTTTTTTCATCCTGCCAATGGTGGCTCACCACTGCATCATAATCCTTGGCTGTACTTGTTTAATTATATTTCCTAACATGAGAATCAACTCTTCTGAGCCTACACTGACGTTCTTATTCCTTTTCCACATCTTATGTCACCTAGCCCAGTGCCAGAAACATTTTAGGTTCTCAAGAATTGCTTGTTTACATCTATTGACTTAACAGTAAGCAACTATTTCAGGACTAAAAAGGTATGGTTAATTTAAGGTTATGGATGATTTTCAATGTTTTCGTTTTTGTTTTTTTTCTCACTTGCATAATTTGTAGAAAGCAATAAAAAAGGCTCTATATCTTCTTCAACATGGCAGCACAGGAGAGCAGGAAGCTGTAAGTCTTTGTTAGTACTTCAAAAAGATCATGGGATTGTCTTAATCTAACAGAGACAGAGACAAGTTTAGGCAGTTTAGGAACGGCCATCTGCCAGGACACTAACTTGGGTTAATTTAGGTTGTAATCCCATGAACCAGGATCATAGTCACACATTTCATGGTTGACATTCAAAAAATATCTTAGCAACAACAGCATTCTCCCCATCTTTCAAGTTACTAGATGTTCTGACTGCTATTTTTAAATGGAAGGTTTGAAGAACTTTCTAGAGAAATGGGATTTGGAAAACCTTTCAGATGTAACTGAGATTGAGAACTAAAGATTTTGTGTTCAGAGAAATATAAAGAAACTAACAGTCTGGCACAAATAGATACATGTCCTAATAATGGAAACATTTTACTTGATCCGCCAATTACCAATTCAATTATTCTTACAGGGTTACCAGGTGTGTTAGCTTGTTTTGCATTGCTATAAAGGAACACCTGACACTGGGAAATTTATAAAGAAAATAGATTTATTTGGTTCATGGTTCTGCAGGCTGGGCAAACATGGCACCCACACCTGCTCAGCTTCTGGTGAAGTGTCAGGAAGCTTTTTTGTTTTTGTTTTTGAGGTGGAGTCTCTCTCTGTTGCCCAGGTTGGAGTGCAGTGGCGCAATCTTGGCTCACTGCAACCTCTGCCTCCTGGGTTCAAGCAATTCTCCTGCCTCAGTCTTCAGAGTAGCTGGGATTACAAGCTCCCACCACTACACCTCCGCTAATTTTTGTATTTTTAATAGAGAAGGGGTTTCACCATGTTGGCCAGGCTGGTCTCGAACTCCTGACCTCAGGTGATCCACCCATCTCGGCCTCCCAAAGTGCTGGGATTACAAGCGTGAGCCACCGCGCCCAGCCAGGAAGCTTTTATTCATGGCAGAGGGTGACAGAGAGGCAGATGTGTCACATAGCGGGAGAGGGAGCAAGAGAGAGGAGGTACCAGACCCTTTTTAACAACCAGCTCTCATGTGAAAACTCATAGACTGAATATTAAATCATGACCATGGGGAGGGCACCAACCCATTCATGAGGGATCCACCCCAAGACCCAAACACCTCCCACCAGGCCCCACCTCCAACACTGGGGATCACATTTAAACATGAGATTTGGAGGGAACAAACATCCAAACTACATCACTAGGTTACACTGGGTTGGTCTTTAGCAGGCATGTTTGGGAGGTCCCCTTTGAAGAGCAGCTTCTTGGAGGCATCACAGGCCCTGGCTGCTCCCAGAACATTACTCTGTCCAATGTCAATGTTAAATCATCAGGTCCAGGCCTTTTGGTACATGGCATCCTTGAGGGTCGGATCTATCAACCCTGGTCCTAAACTGTATCGACCATTGGCTCCTGGTTGCAGCCACATTTCTGAACACAACCTTTTGTCTCCTGGACCTTAAATAAAGGGCTAAATTTTTCTAAATCTGGAAAGATTTTGTCATTTACTGGCTTCTGAGCTAGTTCTTGAGATCATTTGGAAGCACTAGCAAACTTTTCTGTGGTGTTAGGGGTTAGGCTATTTCCTGTGAACACCTCTTTAAGATGCTGATGAGGAGCTAGATTGACTTTAGTTAACCATAGAGCCTCTATGGGTGGCAGGAGACATTCTTCCTCGAAGAGGGCAACCTAGGAGGGGCTACACCATTTACAAGCACCAATATATTAATAGTGTTTTTTTTGTGATTCCCTGTGCCCTACCAATCTGAGGGTATAGGCGAAATCACAGTACTGGCCATAGCTCAGAATATTCTGGCTTTGCTCCAACTATTTATTGAGGACCTCTGCAATTAGAAAGATGCCCATTTGCACCTGCCCAGGAATGTTGCATGTATTTTCACAAATAAATGTCAGACTGCTAGCATCACAATTGGACCTCTGGTCCACTAGCTTCCCCCATTTCTTGCTTGGCCTCATGGGTTCTGCCATAGTTCCAGGCACTGCCTACATTAATGCTTACAGGGGTGCTGAGTGTTGTGCTCTGCATATCTGCATAGGAGAGCTGCTGGTAGCTCTTGAAGCATCCTTATCTGACAGATTTATATGAAAACTATCCTTCAGTTTCTGGCAGAGCCTCATTCCACTGGGCTGGGTGGAGTGACAGACACTATTTCCATGTCATTTCTCCATATTATTGCCCTGATACTTATAGCAATAATGTTTCCTCCTTATTTAGCCAAAGGCCTAACGTTCCTTTGCAATCAACTCATGCAGGTGACTAGTCTTGAACCTCTTCCATCATTTAGTCAAACATGCCATATACCGTGAAACTCTGTGATACATACAACTGAGGACATGTGGACATATAAAATAGTCTGCATGAAAACAGGTATATAGTATATGTTCTAAATTGTATATATTAACAAGCTAAAAACAAATTTCTCAAGTAAGGCCAGATATTTGAACATTCCAGACAGCCTAATCAAGTGGGCTGCAGTCCCTTCAAGTGATGTTTGCAGAATATTTACTCAACATTCATTTGGGCCAGGTGCAGTGGCACTTGCCTGTAATCCCAGCTATTTGGGAGGCTGAAGTGGGAGGATCATTTGAACCCAGGAGTTTGAGACCAGCCTGGGCAACTTAGCAAGACTTTGTCTCTAAAACAAACAAACCACATTTATTTGGATGGCATTGGGGAAAGATGGATGTTACGGCTAATAGCAACTCTCAGCTGTGATGTTGGGGAAATTATCTTTTGCCTTCAAATTTTCCTCCTGCATTCAAACAAGAGTGTTTAAGTTAGCTAGACCCACCCTCCCTAGAAGGTACTTTAGTAACTTTCAGATATTGCTTCAGATTGCTCTTTGAAGATCTCACTCCCTGCCCAGGGCAGCCGATGGCAGTAGAGCAGAAACTTGATTTAGCCTGTGCTTTCCATTTTTTCTTTCAAACAAACTGACTTATGATCAGGGTCCACTGAAAGCCTATGGCCACTCTCTAGTATCCCAGCAGGCTTCTGCTCCCAGTAGTTGACTTGTATGCTTGGCCAAAACTGCTCTTGTTCCCACACCTGTTTGTGCCAGTTGTACTTATTACTATATGAATGTGAAAAGCAAAAGACAAAGAAATAATTGGTGGTGTAAGAAAATTAAGTTGAATGCCTTGGCAAAACTTAATACAATGAAGTCATCAGCTGAAACACATCATTTAGCTGTAATGAGGGCTCAGCCCCCTGACTCATTGTACGTTCCATTCGACTTGACCTGAAAACTTAGCAGTTCTTCCTTTGAGGAGACATCAGGGTTTGATTTCAAGGGAAACTTACTTGATTACTTTCTCTTTGTAAAAGTAAGAGAGAGAGTTGGACACAATAGGGTAACTAACAGAGATAAATTAATAGGTTATTTAATTTATTATATAAATTTTTATTTAATATATAATTATATACCTATGAATAAAATATATATGGGGAAACTTGTGAATGTGGACTGAAGCTGCAGCCAACTTATTTTGTAACAATTGTTTTGATCTTGTTCTATTGGAAATCATGGAGGATGCATCACAGGTGTAGTAAATGTAAGAACTTTGATCAGTCAACCTACACGCAAAGTGTACATACATAAAAAGATGTTTAAGGAATGAACAGTTACATGTTTTAAGATAAAATACTGTAAATTATTTAAGGTGCTTGTGTAATTTGTCATGATTCCTTGCTTTGATTAACTTTTTCAATGAATGACCTACTGGCCAATTCTAATTGAGTTGGTAAGAGACATTTACTCAATTTCTTTCTTTCTTTCTTTTTTGGAGATGGAGTCTTGCTCTGTTGCCCAGGGTACAGTGCAGTGATATTGGCTCACTGCAACCTCCAGCTCCTGGGTTCAAGTGATTCTCCTGGCTCAGCCTCCCAAGTAGCTGGTACTAGAGGCATGCACCACCACACCCGGCTGATTTTTGAATTTTTAGTAGAGACAAGGTTTCACTATGTTGGCCAGGCTGGTCTCGAACTCCTGACCTCAAGTGATCCTTCCATGTTGGTTTCCCAAAGTGTTGGGATTACAGACGTGAGCCACCGTGCCTGGACTTTTTCCCATTTCTTTCAACCAGGGTGTTTTCCCTGTATGATCCAGTAATTGCCATTTTTCTCCATCTGGTTACTTTTCCTGTGGTGTTTTGGCCTGTCTTACAGGATTGTCACAATGCTGAGTGCACTTAAGTTTGTAAAACATTTTCAGTAAATGTTTTAGGTAAGATGTTAATAAGCATCTTTTGGACAAAAAAAATTGCATGGTCTTACACCTTTGAGAAATGATGGGTTAAGCCAAATAAATTATTTTTGTCATTTTATTTTTATTGTCTTACTTTTAGGATTCTTTCATGTTATAACTACTCCCATTTCTTTCAACCACGGTGTTCTCCCTGTATGATCCAGTAATTGCCATTTTTCTCCATCTGGTTACTTTTCCTATGGTGTTTTGGCCTGTCTTACAGGATTGTCACAATGCTGAGTGCACTTAAGTTTTTAAAACATTTCCAGTAAATATTTTAGGTAAGATGTTAATAAGCATCCTTTGGACAAAAAGAATTGCATGGTCTTACACCTTTGAGAAATGATGGGTTAAGCCAAATAAATATTTTTTGTCATTTTATTTTTATTGTCTTACTTTTAGGATTCTTTCGTGTTATAACAGAGAGAGGAAAGGGAATGGGGGAGAAAGGTCACAAAAATTAGCATTTCCCAAGCAGTTTGCTGTGGAGCCCCCTTTTCAAGGATTGCCATTTATTTATTTGTTTATTTTTTATTATACTTTAAGTTCTAGGGTACATGTGCACAGCGTGCAGGTTTGTTACATAGGTACACATGTGCCATGTTGGTTTGCTGCACCCATCAACTTGTCATTTACATTAGGTATTTCTCCTAATGCTATCCCTCCCCTAGTCCCCCACTCCCTGACAGGCCCTGGTGTGTGATGTTCCCTGCCCTGTGTCCATGTATTCTCGTTGTTCAACTCCCACCTATGAGTGAGAACATGTGGTGTTTGGTTTTCTGTCCTCGTGATAGTTTGCTGAGAATGATGGCTTCCAGCTTCATCCATGTCCCTGCAAAGGATATGGACTCATCCTTTTTTATGGCTGCATAGTATTCCATGGTGTATACATGCCACATTTTCTTAATCCAGTCTATCATTGATGGACATGTGGGTTGGTTCCAAGTCTTTGCCATTGTGAATAGTGCCACAATAAACATATGTGTGCATGTGTCTTTATAGTAGCATGATTTATAATCCTTTGGGTATATACCCAGTAATGGGATGGCTGGGTCAAATGGTATTTCTAGTTCTAGATCCTTGAGGAATCGTCACACTGTCTTCCACAATGGTTGAACTAATTTACACTCTCACCAACAGTGTAAATGCGTTCCTATTTCTCCGCATCCTCTCCAGCATCTGTTGTTTCCTGACTTTTTAATGATTGCTATTCTAACTGGAGTGAGATGGTATCTCATTGTGGTTTTGATTTGCATTTCTCTGATGACCAGTGATGATGAGCATTTTTTCATATGTCTGTTGGCTGCATGAATGGCTTCTTTTGAGAAGTGTCTATTTGTATCCTTTGATCACTTTTTGATGGGATTTTTTTTTTCTTGTAAATTTGTTTAAGTTCTTTGTAGATTCTGGATATTAGCCCTTTGTTAGATAGGTAGATTGCGAAGATTTTCTCCCATTCTGTAGGTTGCCTGTTCACTCTGATGATAGTTTTTTTGCTGTGCAGAAGCTCTTTGGTTTAATTAAATCCTGTTTGTCTATTTTGGCTTTTGTTGCCATTGCTTTTGGTGTTTTAGTCATGAAGTCTTTGCCCATGCCTATGTCCTGAATGGTATTGCCTAGGTTTTCTTCTAGGGTTTTTGTGGTGTTAGGTCTTACATTTAAATCTTTAATCCATCTTGAATTGATTTTTGTATATGATGTAAGGAAGGGATCCAGTGTCAGCTTTCTACATATGGCTAGCCAGCTTTCCCAGCACCATTTATTAAATAGGGAATCCTTTCCCCATTGCTTGTTTTTGTCAGGTTTGTCAAAGATCAGACGGTTGTAGATGTGTGGTATTATTTCTGAGGCCTCTGTTCTGTTCCATTGGTGTATATATCTGTTTTGGTACCAGTACCATGCTGTTTTGGTTACTGTAGCCTTGTAGTATAGTTTGAAGTCAGGTAACCTGATGCCTCCAGCTTTGTTCTTTTGGCTTAGGATTGTCTTGGCAGTGCGGGCTCTTTTTTGGTTCCATATGAACTTTAAAGTAGTTTTTTTTCCAATTCTATGAAGAAAGTCCGTGGTAGCTTGATGGGGATAGCATTGAATCTATAAATTACCTTGGGCAGTATGGCCATTTTCATGATATTGATTCTTCCTACCCATGAGCATGGAATGTTCTTCCATTTGTTTGTGTCCTCTTTTATTTCGTTGAGCAGTGGTTTGTAGTTCTCCTTGAAGAGGTCCTTCACATCCCTTGTAAGTTGGATTCCCAGGTATTTTATTCTCTTTGTAGCAATTGTGAATGGGAGTTCACTTATGATTTGGCTCTCTTTTTGTCTGTTAATGGTGTATAGGAAAGCTTGTGATTTTTGCACATTGATTTTATATCCTGAGACTTTGCTGAAGTTGCTTATCAGCTTAAGGAGATTTTGGGCTGAGATGGTGGGGTTTTCTAAATATACAATAATGTCATCTGCACACAGAGACAATTTGACTTCCTTTTTTCCTGATTGAATACCCTTTATTTCTTTCTTCTGCCTGATTGCCCTGGCCAGAACTTCCAACACTCTGTTGAATAATAGTGGTGAGAGAGGGCATCCCTGTCTTGTGCCAGTTTTCAAAGGGAATGCTTCCAGTTTTTGCCCATTCAGGATGATATTGGCTGTGGGTTTGTCATAAATAGCTCTTATTATTTTGAGATACATTCCATCAATACCTAGTTTACTGAGAGTTTTTAGCACGAATTGCTGCTGAATTTTGTCAAAGGCCTTTTCTGCATCTATTGAGATAATCATGTGGTTTTTGTCGTTGGTTCTGTTTATGTGATGGATTACGTTCGTTGATTTGCATATATTGAACCAGACTTGCATCCCAGGAATGAAGCCGACTTGATTGTGGTGGATAAACTTTTTGATGGGCTGCTGGATTCGGTTTGCCAGTATTTTATTGAGGATTTTTGCATCGATGTTCCTCATGGACATTGGCTGAAAATTCTCTTTATTTTGTGGTGTCTCTACCAGTCTTTGGTATCAGGATGATGCTAGCCTCATAAGATGAGTTCGGGAGGATTCCCTCTTTTTCTATTGATTGAAATAGTTTCAGAAGGAATGGTACCAGCTCCTCTTTGTACCTCTGGTAGAATTCGGCTGTGTATCCATCTGGTCGTGGACTGTTTTTGGTTGGTAAGCTATTAATTATGGCCTCAATTTCAGAACCTGTTCAGAAAGTGAGGTCTATTCAGAGATTCAACTTCTTCCTGGTTTAGTCTTGGGAGGGTGTATGTGTCCAGGAATTTATCCATTTCTTCTAGATGTTCTAGTTTATTTGCATAGAGATGTTTATAGTATTCTCTGATGGTAGTTTGTATTTCTGTGGTGATATCCCCTTTATCATTTTTTATTGCATCCATTTGATTCTTCTCTCTTTTCTTTTTTATTAGTCTTGCTAGCGGTCTATCAATTTTGTTGATCTTTTCAAAGAACCAGCTGCTGGATTCATTGATTTTTGGAAGTGTTTGTTGGGTCTCTATCTCCTTGAGGTCTGCTCTGATCTTAGTTATTTCTTGCTTTCTGCTAGCTTTTGACTTTGTTTGCTCTTGCTTCTCTAGTTCTTTTAATTGTGATGTTAGGGTGTTGATTTGAGATATTTCCTGCTTTCTCTTGTGGGCATTTAGGGCTATAAATTTTCCTCTACACACTGCTTTAAATGTGTCCCAGAGATTCTGGTATGTTGTGTCTTTGTTCTCATTGGTTTCAAAGAACATCTTTATGTTTGCCTTCATTTTGTTATTTACGCAGTAGTCATGCAGGAGCAGGTTGTTCAGTTTCCATGTAGTTGTGTGGTTTTGAGTGAGTTTATTAATCCTCAGTTCTAATTTGATTGCCCTGTGGTCTGAGAGACAGTTTGTTGTGATTTCTCTTCTTTTACATTTGCTGAGGAGTGTTTTACTACCAATTATGTGGTCAATTTTAGAATAAGTGTGATGTGGTACTGAGAAGAATGTATATTCTGTTGATTTGGGGTGGAGAGTTCTGTAGATGTCTATTAGGTCCACTTGGTCCAGAGCTGAGTTCAATTCCTGGATATCCTTGTTAACCTTCTGTCTCATTGATCTGTCTAATATTGACAGTGGGGTGTTAAAGTCTCCTATTATTATTGTATGGGAGTCTAAGTCTCTTTGTAGGTATCTAAGGACTTGGTTTATGAATCTGGGTGCTCCTGTATTGGGTGCATATATGTTTAGGATAGTTAGCTCTTCTTGGTGAATTGATCCCTTTGCCATTATGTAGTGGCCTTCTTTGTCTCTTTTGATGTTTGTTGGTTTAAAGTCTGTTTTATCAGAGACTAGGATTGCAACCCCTGCTTTTTTTTGCTTTCCATTTGCTTGGTAGATCTTCCTCCATCCCTTTATTTTGAGCCTATGTGCGTCTTTGCACGTGAGATGGGTCTCCTGAATACAGCACACCAATGGGTCTTGACTCTTTATCCAATTTGCCAGTCTGTGTCTTTTAATTGGGGCATTTAGCCCATTTACATTTAAGGTTAATATTGTTACATTTGAATTTGATCCTGTCATTATGACGTTAACTGGTTATTTTGCCCGTTAATTGATGCAGTTTCTTCATAGTGTCGATACTCTTTACCATTTGGCATGTTTTTGCAATGGCTGGTACCGGTTTTTCCTTTCTGTGTTTAGTGCTTCCTTCAGGAGCCTCTTGTAAGGCAGGCCTGGTGGTGACAAAATCTCTCAGCATTTGCTTGTCTGTAAAGGATTTTATTTCTCCTTCACTTATGAAGCTTAGTTTGGCTGGATATGAGATTCTGGGTTGAAAATTCTTTTCTTTAAGAATGTTGAATATTGGCCCCCACTCTCTTCTGGCTTGCGGGGTTTCTGCCGAGAGATTCACTGTTAGTCTGATGGGCTTCCCTTTGTGGGTAACCCGACCTTTCTTGCTGGGTGCCCTTAACATTTTTTTCCTTCATTTCAACCTTAGTGAATCTGACAATTATGTGTCTTGGGGTTGCTCTTCTCAGGGAGTATCTTTGTGGTGTTCTCTTTATTTCCTGAATTTGAATGTTGGCCTGCTTTGCTAGGTTAGGGAAGTTCTCCTGGATAATATCCCAAAGAGTGTTTTCCAACTTGGTTCCATTCTGCCTGTCACTTTTTGGTACACCAATCAAATGCAGATTTGGTCTTTTCACATATTCCCATATTTCTTGGAGGCTTTGTTCATTGCTTTTCACTCTTTTTTCTCTCATCTTGTCTTCTGACTTTATTTCATTAATTTGATCTTCAATCACTGAGATCCTTTCTTCCACTTGATCAAATTGGCTACTGAAACTTGTGCATGCGTCACGAAGTTCTCGTGCCATGGTTTTCAGCTTCATCAGGTTATTTATGGTCTTCTCTACACTGTTTATTCTAGCTAGCCATTCATCTAACCTTTTTTCAAGGTTTTTAGCTTTCTTGTGATGGGTTAGAACATGCTCCTTTAGCTTGGAGAAGTTTGTTATTACCGACCTTCTGAAGCTGACTTCTGTCAACTCGTCAAACTCATTCTCCGTCTAGTTTTGTTCCCTTGCTGGCGAGGAGCTGCAATCCTTTGGAGGAGAAGAGGTGTTCTGTTTTTTGGAATTTTCAGCTTTTCTGCTCTGGTTTCTCCCCATCTTTGTGGTTTTATCTACTTTTGGTCTTTGATGTTGGTAACCTACAGATGGGGTTTTGTTGTGGATGTCCTTTTTGTTGATGTTGATGCTATTCCTTTCCGTTTGTTAGTTTTGCTTCAAACAGTCAGATCCCTAAGCTGCAGGTCTGCTGGAGTTTGCTGGAAGTTCACTCCAGACCCTGTTTGCCTGGGTATCACCAGCGGAGGCTGCAGAACAGCAAATATTGCTGCCTGATCCTTCCTCTGGAAGCTTCTTCCCAGGGGGCACCTGCCTGTTTGAGGTGTCTGTAGGCCCCTACTGGGAGATGTTTCCCAGTCAGGCTACACAGGGGTCAGGGACCCGCTTGAGGAGGCAGTCTGTCCATTCTTGGAGCTCGAACACCATGCTGAGAGAACCACTGCTCTCTTCAGAGCTGTCAGACAGGGACATTTAAGTCTGCAGAAGCTGTTCGCTGCCTTTTGTTCTACTATGCCCTCCCCCTAGAGGTGGAATTCATAGAGGCAGTAGGCCTTGCTGAGCTGTGGTGGGCTCTGCCCAGTTTGTGCTTCCTGGCCTCTTTTTTACACTGTGAGCTACTCAAGGCCCAGCGATGGCAGATGCCCCTCCCCAGTCAAGCTGCAGTGTTGCGGGTCGATCTCAGACTGTTGTGCTAGCAGTGAGCAAGTCTCCATGGGCGTGGCACCCACCGAGCCAGGCACAGGAGGGTATCTCCTGGTCTGCCAGTTGCTAAGACTGTGGGAAAAGTGCAGTATTTGGTCAGGAGTGTACAGTTTCTCCAGGTACAGTCTGTCATGGCTTCCCTTGGCTAGGAAAGGGAAATCCCTAGACCCCTGGTGTTTCCTGGGTGAGGCGACACCCTGCCCTGCTTCAGCTCCCCCTCCGTGGGCTGCAACCACTATCCAACCAGTCCCAATGAGATGGACCAGGTACCTCAGTTGGAAATGCAGAAATCACCCGTCTTTTTCGTCAATCTCGCTGGGAGCTGCAGACTGGAGCTGTTCCTATTCGGCCATCTTGGAATCACTCCTATTTATTTATTTTGAAGGCTAGGTCTTGCTCTGTTACCTGGGCCAGGGTGCAGTGGTGCAATCATAGCTCACTGCAGCCTTGAACTCCTAGCCTCAAGCAATCCTCCCACCTCAGCCTCCCAAGTAGCTACAAGTGCATGCCACCATGCCCAGCTAATTTTTAAATCTTTTGTAGAGATAGGGGTCTTGCTGTGTTGCCCAGGCTGGTCTTGAACTCCAGGCTCAAGCGATCCTCTCACCTTGGCCTTGGAATTGCCTTTTAATATCTCGGAATATCCGTGTTACTCAAATACAGTTTGGGAAATTCTTTGTGCTGGATTTTTAATGTCTTTAATCTGGTTCTCAATTGCTTGAAGACAGGAATTTTGCATTATTCATCACTGCAGCTCCAGGGCATCCCACAGGGCCTGACTCAAGTACTGGCTCAGTAGATGTGTGTTAACTAAATGAGTGGGCATACAGTGAGTGCTGATTTGGCTCTTGCCATGATAGTACCCATAGTTGGGACCCAGGAGCCATATGCCCCATAGTTCTGTCAGCTTGCTGTAGATAATCATGCCCCATGAGTCAAAAGCCTTGAAGACAGCACATGTGGCCAGAATTCAGTGTGCTCATCAAATTGGACTTTGAATGAAGTTGTGCTGACCCATTTGTAGCTATAATCATCATGGCCTTTGGGCTTAAATGAAGAGCAGTTTACAGAAGCAACACGTGTATGCAGCCAAACCAAACATTTGTGTGGTCATCTAGCAGAAGCAAACTCCTGGTAGAAAGATTCATGGCACCACCACACCTGGCTAATTTTTTATTTTTTGTAGAGACAGAGTCTCACTATGTTGCCCAGGCTGGTATCAAACTACTGGGCTAAAGTGATCTTCCCCTTCCTACCTTGGCCTCCCAAAGGGCTGGGATTATAGACATGAGCCACCATGCACAGCTGAGAAAATTTATTAAAAGAAAATCTTTTCAGTAATCTTAGCTGTGCAGAGGCCTCAAGAGTTGCGTTTAATATGACACAATCCACTGAGGCACAACCTCCTGCAAAAGCAAAGGGAACACCCTCTCTCGCTGTGATAAGGCCGCAATGAAGGAGGCAGGGTGTCTCTGTGACATGAGGGAAAGACAGAAGAAAGATGGCAAGTAATTCCTACACCAAGGGATGGAGCCTGTATTTGCTTGCCAGGGCTGCCATAACAAAGTGCCACAAACCGAGTGGCCTAAACATCAGAAATGTATCACCTTGGCCACGCATGGTGCCTCAGGCCTGTAATTCCAGCACTTTGGGAGGCTGAGGCAGGTGGATCACCTGAGGTCAGGAGTTCGAAACCAGCCTGACCAATGTGGTGAAACCCCATCTCTACTAAAAATACCAAAAATTAGCTAGGTATGGTGGTGCATGCCTGTAATCCCAGCTACTTGGGAGGCTGAAGCAGAAGAATCACTTGAACCCAGGGGGTGGAAGTTGCAGTGAGCAGAGACCATGTCATTGCACTCCAGCTTGGGCAACAAGAGGGAAACTCCATCTCCAAAAAAAAAAAAGGTATCACTTCACACCACTGGAGCCTCGAAGTCTAAGAAGATCTCAGGGGCTGGTTTCTTCTCAGGTATATCAGGAAGAATCTGTTTCCTAGCTTTTGGTGGTTTCCTGGCAATCTTTGGTGTTTCTTGGAGTGTAGAGGCATTATCTGATCTATCTTCATCTTCACAGGGTATTCTCTCTGTGTTCATATCCATATCCGAATTTCCCCTTTTATTAATATAATGGGTACGGATCATATTGGATTAGGGCCCACCCTCGTGACCTCACCTTAACTAGTTACGTTCGTAACAACCCTATTTCCAAGGAAGGTCACATTCTTAGGTACTGGGACTTAGGACTTCAACATCTGAAATTTGGGGGCACGAGGGCACAATTCAACTGACAACAAAACCCTACTAGGGTTCTCCAGAAACAACCCCAAGGCTGAACCAAGAAAAGACCCTTTTAATTCTGGAGGAAGACAGCAAGCCACTCTGCACATGCGCACAAAATGCAACAAAATCTCTCTTTTCATGGAAGGAGAATCACAAAGCAGCCAGCACTTGATCACTGGCTCTGCTCATGCTTTCCCACCTCTCAGACAGGACTCTGAGCCTGCCTATCTAAAGGGTCTCCAGGCCAGTGGCAGAGGGGATTGCTGCCAGGGAGGGTCTGGGCTGGCCCAGGATGGCTATGGGCAAGCAGGCCTGTGGCGATGGTCATAGGCTGTCCTCGGCCCAGGATGCCATGTAGCCACATGATCTCCCCATCCTGAGCAGACATAAGGCGGTAGCCACAGCCTGCTCCCTGGCATCCTTGTCAGTGCTGCTTTTCATTCTTCAGCCATTCTGGAGGTGCCACAGCCCATTGAGTTTCCTGCACCTGTCAGGAGCTTGTTTTGGGTTTACCACAGCTTCTGAGAGAAGTGGAGCTACCTAGAATGTATTGTTACAAATGCCAGCCTTCTACACCCCGGTCATAGCTCGGCTTGAGTTGCAACCAAAGCTTTTTTTGGGATGAAACAGTCTGGATGGAGATCATCTCCTCCTGCTATAAAGGGGGAGGTATTAGCTCATTTTACTGAATTCAAGTTCACAGATGAACTGCAAATCCCTTTTTTCTTCTTCCTCTCCCAAAGTAGTTTCCAGATGTCATATATACGTTTGCACTCACTTGGGTGCATGAATGGTTATTGTTAGCAAATTACTTAGATTTGGGCTTGGGGGAAGTGCAAAATGGTTAAAAAAAAAATGGAGTCCTCAGAATTTTAGGTAATTTCTTTCCAGCCCAGGGAGCAGGGAAATTTAAGCACGCTATTGTATACATTTTCAGAAAGGTGTTGGGGGCTTACATGGGGGTGTAAATACAGGACAAGAATCTCATTTCTCCCCAATTAGGGCAGGGCAAAAGTGTCTCTGATCAGAATGGTGCTGCTTAGGAATGGCGTAGTTGTAAAACCTTGAATAGAGGTTTAGCCAGGGAGATATGAAGACGGAACACTGTTCCACAGTGAGCAGGTCTATGCAAACCTATCCCAAAGTCTGAGGAAGTTGAGAGGCCAAAGAAAGAGATTGACTGATCCAGTTTCTTAGAAAGAAACATTTAATAGGGACTTATGTACAGAGGCCATGTCTGTGACTCAGGTAACTGCAAGACTAGATGGTGCATCACAGTACTACTAACCCCCAGACTCAGGGCTTAGATACCATAGGTGAGGGGCATGTAGGACAATTGAAGTCCACCCCCCAGGGAAAGGCAAGAAGGCACTGTGAATCTTCCTAAGGGCAGGATTTATGGTCAAAGTTGTTTTGACTTAAGGGCAAGATTTATTTTAAGTACATGCTCTTATACAAGAAACAAAAGATAAAATAGAAATCTTAGAGGCATTCCTGGAACTCAGGTTAATCAGAAGTCAGTATGGCTGATTAGCATCCCAAGATGGAGCTTCTTTCACTACCAAAAACATTTAACAAAGGAATGGTTGATTTGCTTCCCCAAGGAGTGGGTCATCCCCAGTAGGAACTGCGACACTCTTGCTTTGAGGTTGGAGAGCCCAGGCCCCCTTCTACTGGCTACATATTCTCTGGTGATTGCATGTTGGGAGCAAATGAAGGTAATGGTAAATGGCTTTTATCTACTCTCAACTTCCTCCCAGATGTAAAACACGTATGCTAACACCGTCAATCTTCACACACTCACCACTGCGTGGTTAATGCTCCTGCAGCTTGACTGTACCAGGAAAAACACAGACTCAATTCAGAAGGCCTGAGTTTGAGTTCTGGCGGTGCCAGTAACTATATGGCTATATAACCTTTGTTAAATAAGACTCTTAAGTTGTCTGGACTCATCTCTAAAGTGTAAAATGACATCTGTCACCCAGGATCATGGTGAGCTGCAAATGAAATTGCTCATGTTCAAATGAAATCATGTGTGTCAACATACCCTGTAGGCTCCAAAGCAGCTCCACAAGGATGGAAGTTGGGACTACATCTTACTTTTTTTTATAACTTAGCATCGAATTCACAATTAATCCAAAAATAATAGCAATGATTAAGCAAAATGTACTACATCCGTATGTATTAGCCAGGGTTCTCTAGAGGGACAGAATTTATATATATATATATATATATATAAAGGGGAATTTATTAAGTATTAACTCACATGAGCACAAGGTCCCACAATAGGCCATCTGCAGGCTGAGGAGCAAAGAGAGCCAGTCCGAGTTCTAAAACTGAAGAACTTGGAGTCTGATGTTCGAGGGCAGGAAGCATCCAGCATGGGAGAAAGATGTAGGCTGGGAGGCTAAGCCAGTCTCTCCTTTCATATTTTTCTCCCTGCTTATCTTCTAGCCATGCTGGCAGCTGATTAGATTGTGCCCACTCAGATTAAGGGTGGGTCTGCCTTTCCCAGCCCACTGACTCAAATGTTAATCTCCTTTGGCAACACCATCACAGACACATCTAGGATCAATACTTTGCATCCTTCAATCCAATCAAGTTGACAGTATTAATTATCACACCATACAATAGGATATTATTCAGCCATAAAAAGGAATAAGTCCTGATACATGCTACAACATGGGTGAACCTTGAAGACACTGGGCTAAGTGAAAGAAGCCCATCCTAAGAGACTATGTATTATATGGTTCTGTTGATATGAAATGTCCAGAATAGGTAAATCAATAGACACAGGAAGTTTATGGCTGGGAGGAACGGAGGGATTGGGACATGTTAGGTATTAGGTATAGGGCTTCTTTTTATAATAATGCAAATGTTCTAAAATTGTGGCGCTGGTTGCACAACTCTTTGAACATACTAAAAGCCGTCAAATTGTGTATTTAAAATGAGTGAATCTTTTGGTTTGTGAATTATATCTTAATAAAGCTGTTAACAACAACAACAAAAGCAGCAATTGAAATTACTAAAGGTTTTTTTTTTGTTTGTTTTTTGTTTTGTTTTTGTTTTTTACAGAGTCTCACTCTGTTGCACAGGCTGGAGTGCAATGGCGTGATCTCAGCTCACTGCAACCTCCACCTTCCAGGTTCAAGTGATTCTCCTGCTTCAGTCTCTCAAGTAGCTGGGACTACAGGCACAGGCCACCACGCCTGGCTAATTTTTGTATTTTTAGCAGAGACGGGGGTTCACCCCATTGGTAGGCTGGCCTCGAACTTCTGACCTCAGGTGATCCGCCCACCTCGGCCTCCCGAAGTGCTGGGATTACAGGCGTGAGTCACCATGCCCGGCCACTAAAGGGTTCTTAATATGAAAATGTATCTTTCTTTTTTAAACTCATTAAAAATATTTAGGTTCCTCTATTGACAATAATAGTAACTAACTTTAACAAGCATTCATGAAGTGCCAGGTACTGAGCTAAGCATGTTATACGCATTCTCTCTTTTATCCTTACAACACAGGTTTTTGTCCCTGTTTTAGAGATATGTAGCAGAAGCTCAGAGGGGTTAAGCAAGTTGCCCGGGATCACACAACTAGTAAGTTGCCAGGCTGGCATTTGAAACCAGGCCGATGGACTCCACAGCCTCCATCCTATTACCCAGGTCTGCCTGTGTCTTCATTGAGAGCCACTGTTGAAACATCTTTACCTTCTAAATGTGGGCTACTTAGGTCTGCCTCTGTCTTCACTGACAGCCTCCATTGAAATATCTTTACCTTCTCAGTACTGGGCTGTATTCTGTCCCATGAGCTTTCAACTGAGTTTAAATGGATATGGATAATTCTGCTTAAATATTTACCATGTGATTTACCATTAGGGAATAAAAGCAGAATCTATATTTTCTGGGGACTAATTATTATAGAAAGGTATAAACTTGGTCCCAGAAACTCCATCTGACTTTACTACTGCCCAGCATATGTTTTGATCTGGAGATCATGCCAGGAAGGTGTGAGTTTCTCAGTCCTTTTTTTTCTCTACCCACCTTGCTAGAAAGCCAGAGCTTCTGACCACTTAAAGCCTCTGTATTTACCTCTTTTTAGAGAGAAAGGAAGGCAGGCTAGGTTGATTCTTCCTGGGGAATCATTTAATATTTTTGTAAGATATTTGGGGCTCACATATTTTGTGATAGAACTCACCATGAATACAAAAGCCACAACTGATCTGAGGCTCCTCAACATGCTAGAGATTGCTTTCCCCTTCGACGCAGGGTCGGACGCTGTCTTCCAGCCCTATGGCAGGCCTTGCCACCAGAATAGATTAATTTTGTCATTACCCTTTCTCAATTTCTGCCTTTGACCAGAAAAAAAGAGGTTAATTGTGTGCCATTTCTCAGGAGAATGAGGTATCAGCATTTTAATTCCTGATATTTTATGAATTGTGGGCAGCTAATTAAAACTTAAAGATTAGAGGAGCTATTTTGGCTAAGAGGCCATTTGCAGGATTGTGAAATAAAGAGAACAAAGGGTTGTCTTTTCCTTTTATTCCTGCAGCTTAAATGGAACTTCATGCTGAAATAGAGCCTTGAATTGTTTTGCATACTGAGTACTCATTGTATTGACTCTAATTTTAATTTTGCAGCAAGTGGTATAATATCTGAAAGCTATTGAGGAGCTAACATTGAGATTATTGAGAACGTTAAATAGCAAGATTTGTGTTTTGAGGCTCTGTTTGACCCTTCTTGACCTCAGAGAGACATCTTAAAGTCAGATAGGGACCACTTAAAGATTCTATTAGATGTCCTTAATTGCCACCTTAGAACTCAATATGTATTTAGACCTTCTCCTCAGTTCTCCCTCATAGTTAACTGTTTGAATAGAATAATGGACATGTCTCAAGCCTGGGGCTTTTTCTTGGTTCTACTACTACCTGTCTGAATTTTAGGCTATTGCATTTCTTTAAGCACCACCAAAATCACCCAGGACCCACATGTTTGGGATGTGAATCAAGGCAACCACTGGCCTCTACCATACCTTTTCTCAAGATAGAAAAAGGACATCTTCAGCAGATGCAGTCCCTACCAATGTGTAGCTGGGAAAGCTGAGCATGGTTGGATTGAAGCTCCTAACCCACCTCCTGGCAATGTTTCCTTGTGCAGTGCAAACCCCATATAACTTTACAGTGGCCATGCTGAAATAACCCCTTTTAAATTGCTTAGGTACTCATCTCAATATGCTTCTTGATATACAGTCATTTCTTTTTTCTGAGATGGGGTTAGATGACATGAGATTTGAACAAGTATCCAAATGCAAACTCCTTGGGTACAAAACCAGGTTTTGCTCATCTTTTATAACTCCCAAGCTCCTAAGTTTTCCATTCCATCCAAAATTGAATAAGCACTCGCTTACCTACTAGGGCCCAAGCACTGTTCTAGGTGCTGGAGAGTCACCAGGAATGAGATGGATAAGGCTCCAGACCTTATAAAAATTATAACCTAGGAAAGTGAGATACATTAAATGAATCAAATAACTACCCAAGTAGTTCACAATTTCACTTGGGTATGTGCCGTGAAGGTAAAGTATAGGGGGCCTTAGCAGGATATCATTAGCAGATGTGACCTAGGCAGGGAGGTGGTAGAGATTTCCATGAGAAGATGACATTTGTGCTGGAACTTAAAGGAGGAATAAGAAATAACCAGGTTAGGCGGAGGGGGCAATGGTGGGTGGGGCAAGGAAGAAAGAACATTCCATTCAAATAGAAGAGTGTAGGCAAAGGTCTTGGGGCTGGAAAGAATTTGGTGCATTCTAAGAATTGAAATGAGTCCAGCAAGACTGCGACTTAAAGGGATTAAGGAGAAGCACAAATCAAAATGAGGCCGAAGAGAGAAGAGGCCAAATCATGAAGCAGGGCTGGAGTCCATGCTAAGGATTTGGGACATTATTCTATGAAGAACTGGAATATATTCAGATATTCAGTTTTAAGCAGAGAGCCAAGATGATTAAACTTGTATTTTAAACAATAACTCTGGTCATAACAAATGAACCAACAGGAGGAAAGCAAGAATGGATGCAGAGACGTGTGCAGAGGCTATTGTCCCAGGTCAGACAATTGATGACAGTGAATTGAATATTACATTGGTAAAAAATGGAGAAATGTGACCATGTTTGAGAAACTTTGAGGCACTAAAATCAACAGAATTTGATGATGGATTCATCAAGGGGATGAGAGAAGAAAAACATGAATAACTGGATAGTATTAGGGCCAGTATTTTCTGAGCTGTGGAACACGTAGATGTAGGTTTGGAGAGTGAGATCATGAGATAAGTTTTGGATACATTGGATTTAAAGTGCCTCTGTGACTCCCATGTTGAGTTGACAGTGATATACATATAGTCTAGAACATGGCTGAGGGTAAGCAGTGTGGAGGGTTCAACTGAGGTTCCCAGATATCAATTTTGGGTGGTATCAATCTGCCTGGTTGTATAATTGTTTTTTTTTAACAACACTTAGTTGCCAGTTGCTGACACAAAGATGGCCAATGGTTGGACTTTCTTTCTTCCTTCCTTCCTTCCTTCCTTCCTTCCTTCCTTCCTTCCTTCCTTTCTTCCCTTCCTTTCCCTTCTCCTTCCTTCCTTCCTTCCTTCTTTTCTTTTCTTTATTGCCCAGACTGGTCTTGAACTCCTGGACTCAAGTGATCGTCCCACCTCAGCTGCTCAAAGTGCTGGGATTAGAGGTGAGAGCCACTGTGCCTGGCCCTGAAATCATCTTCAATGGGGTGAAATCAGTGGGGACCATGCTTTCCTTTGAGGCTGTAGTGGGGAGAATTCATTCCTTGCCTCTTCCAACTTCTGGTGGCTACCAGCATTCTTTAAAAATTTTTTAAATTTAATTAATTAGTCAACGTATTTTGCTACTAGCATGCTTTGGCTTGTGGTTGCATCATTCCGATCTTTGCCTCTGCTTTCACATTGACTTCCTGTCTTCTGTCCGTGTTAAATCTCTCTCTGTATATCTCATATAAGAACACTTGTGATTTGATCTAGGGCCCACTGGGATAATCCAAGGATACTCTCCCCATCTCAAGATCCAGAATTTAATTGAATTTGCAAAGTCTTTGCCATACAAGGCAACATTTACAGGACTTAGGACTTGCTGTCTTTGGGTGTCATTATTCAGCCTGTTACAGAATGCTTGATCAAGGGAAGTGGAAGGATGTGAGGGTGTGGTCACAGAGGTGTATATTTACATGTTATAAATTTTAGAAGTCTCATTTTTGAAAATGACACAGTTTCAGGTGATGAGAGTCAAGAATGAGATCATGAGGGTGGTATCTGAGGTAGAGAAAAAGAGGAATTCACTAGAGATGAAGTCAAGAAGATGAGCGTCCAGGATATTGGGTGAGTGTCAACATGGACCTTGAAGCCTCATTGGAAAATGGCAAAAATTGTTGAGGTTAATTGTCAGTCTTTGGATAGTGAGTAAAAGTGATTAGATGTTAGGAGACAGAAATGAAACGATGTTGTTGGGTGGAATAAAAAGGGTGGAAGAGAAATTGTTAGAAAATCATTTCCAACCTATATAATTCTCCTCAATCCCTTACTTCGCTTACCCTCTTATATTTAGGAAATGACCATATTTGGGGGAAATTTTAGAAACTACATAATTAGTATGCCTTGAGGTGCATTATTTGCAATAATGTATCTTTGTACAAACTTGTTTCTTAGAACACGCTTTTGAAATTGGTTTTGACTTTCCTTGAATAATCTTGTAACTTACTTGGTTAGGAAATGTGGTTGTGTCTTAGTCTATTTTCTGTTGCTTATAACAGAATACCTGAAACTGGGTAATTAATAAAGAAAAGGAATTTATTTTTTACAGTTATGGGGGCTGAGAAGTCCAAGGTTGAGAGGCTACATTTGGTGAGGACCTTCTTGGTGGTGGGAACTCACTGCAGAGGCCCAAGGTGGCACAGGGCATCACATGGTGAGGGGGGGTGGACTCAAGTATCTGTTCCTCTTCTAATGAAGCCACCAGTCTCATTCCCATGATAACCCATGAATCCATTCATTCATAAATGAATTAATCCATTCATGAAGGCAGAGCTCTTATGACCTGACAACCTCTTAAAGACCCTCCCTTTCAGTAATGTCACATTGGGGATTAAATTTCAACGTGAGTTTTGGATGGGACAAATATCCAAACCATAGCAGGTTGTCTCCTAATGATTTATTCTCTTAAAAAGTTTTTTTCCCCCATTGCAAATGAGACAAACCATGAAATCTTTAGCACAAAGAAAAATTGTTGATTTCACTTAGCTTGAACCATGTGACTTTCACCAGATGTATTTCTTTTCTGGGCAGCAGTTATAGCAAGGGTTGAAATTTAATGTAGAAAATAGCCTACCTGATTTGTATCTTTCCTCCTCAAGCCTTAATTCTGCCAGAAGTTTTCCTCCCTACCCACCTGCACTTGGCCATCATCTTTTCCTACTTGGAGCAAATTCAGGCTTACAATATCTGCCAGGCACACTCAATCCATATGCCACCTCTTCCATATACAGCTCCGGTCATGCGCTAGAGAACATGAGGCTGAGGGCTTGCACTGGGACCAGCTGAGTCTGGCTCCTCACCATAAGAGGTGAGGAGCTCCTAAAGTTAGACGGTGGGTGGGGGTGGGGGCGGGGCAGCATCAAGAAGCTTGAGTTGCTGCTTATCTTTGTCTTATTTGGACTCCTGTGGATACTGTCCTGTTCTTTCTCACTTTTCTGCATATGTTCTCTCTGCGTGATTCCATTTTTAAGCCCCATGGCTTTCAAATCTGTCCTTCTAGTTCAGAGCTCTTCCTTGTTATCTGGATGTGTGTATCAAACACCTGCCTTGGAGATCATGTCGCCTACCCCAACTCAACTTTCCATTCTCTAGCTGAACTCCCAGGTGAGTATTTGTTACAGTGCTGTAGGCAGTGTAGACAGCTGCAGTGGCTTCTTGGAGATGACCTGCATTGCTACTGTAAGCTGAGGTCCAAGCTTTCTAGAAGTTCTTGAGATTCAAAGAAGCTTCTCTTTTTCTGAGCAGCAGCTATAGCACTTCTGAAAACCACTCCAAGCCCTTCTTGAGGTTTTGTAAGCCTCTACTTCCTTGTATCAGAACCCATGATGCTTGGAATACATATAGCAGCTTGGCACTGACAAGTACTGATTCAGTATTTGGTAAGTGGCATTACCAGCTACTCAGTTAGCTAAGCCTTAACCATGGGGTTTACTTTACTTCTCCTGTTCCTCACCTTCCGCATCCAATTGGTTTCCAAATTCTGTGTATTCTTTTGTACGTCTGTGTTGCAGTTTGAATCTATCCCATCCTCTTCATTCCCACTGTTGCCAATTTGGTTTAGAACCTTGTTTATTTAGTACTTGGGTTATTGCAGCAGTTTCTGGACTAATTTTACTGCCTTCTGTATCCCCCTTGAACTCTTGTCTTAGTCAGTTGGGGCTGCTACAGCAGAGTACCATAGACCAGGAGGCTTATAAACAACAGACATTTATTTCTTACAGTTCTGGAGGCTGGAAGTCCAAGATCAAGACACCAACATCATTGGGTTCTGCCCAGGGTCCTCTTCCTGGTTCATAGACTGCCATCTTCTTGTTGTGTTCTCACATGGTAGAGAGAGGGCTAGAGATTTCTCTGCAGTCTCTTTTCTAAGGGCACTAATCCTATTCCTGAGAGCTCTACCCTCATGACCTAATTATCTCACAAAGGCCTCACCTCCTAATACCATCACATTGGGGTTTAGAGTTTTCAGCATATGCATTTGGGCAAGAAGTAGGGGGTACAAACATTCAGTCCGAACAAACCTAGTTAACTTTTTCCATCCTGTCATCAGAGTAGTCTTTCTAAAATACAGCTGTAATTATGCTACATCTGCCGAGCTCCTCACTGTCTGCAGTCTAATTTGCAGGCTCCTTTGCCTGCCATGCGAGGCTAGGTCTCCACGTCCATCTTTTGTCTTCCCCCTTCCTGCCTTGTCCTGCAGCCATATTGAGGGAACCGAAAGGCCCAGCCTTTCTCACATCCCTGCCTTTCTTCCTGCTGGTCCCTTTGCCCACATGCTCCCCACTCTGCCTGGTTAACCCCTGTTTAGCTTTTGCATGTAAGTGCAGCCTCTTCTGACACTGCCCTGGAGTCTGGGCCACACGTCTTACCCCGTGCTGCAGCAGCCTCTGAACACTCAGAACCTTCCAGTGACTCAGCCCAGCCAAGGCTGCTCACTTTGCTTACTAGCTGCTAACTTTGCTTACTCCTCTCAGACTCTGCAATGGTCAGTACAGCCTCTCAGGGCAGGAAGGGAAACAAGAGGAAGGGGGTCAGAAAGGCAGCTTGAAGTCAAATGTAGTGAACCCCATTGATACCCACCCCCTGTTTTGGTGGTTTGGCCACCTCCCCTTTCTCTGTGAGGAAATTCATATTTTGCCACCTCCCCTTCCTTGGTCTTAGAGCTAAGTGTCGATGGCTTTTGCTTTCCATCTCTGGAAAGCCCAAGTGCCCAGCCCATGATCCTAGTCTCAGGGATCTGGTTGCCCCGTCGCCAATCCCTGACCTTTTACATCTAAATCAAGAAAAGAGATAGGTATCTATCTTTTTTTTTTTTTTTTTTTTTTTTGAGACAGAGTTTTGCTCTTGTTGCCCAGACTGGAGTGCAATGGCACGATCTTGGCTTACTGCAACCTCTGCCTCCTGGGTTTAAGTGATTCTCTTGCCTCAGCCTCCCTCAATAGCTGAGAATACAGGCGCCTGCCACCATGCCTGGCTAATTTTTGTATTTTAGCAGAGACGAGATTTCACCATGTTGGTCAGGCTAGTCTCGAACTTCTGACCTCAAGTGATCCACCCACCTTGGCCTCCCAAAGTGCTGGGATTACAGGCGCGACCCACCGTGCCCAGCAGTATCTATCTGTATCTAAAGGCCATCTCCCAGCCTAACTCTCTGGGAACTGAGTAGAGTCTTTACAGCCTGCCTAGCCCTAGTGTGTGGACCTCTGGCTGCTTCCTGCTTGTTTTGTCTCCCTGTCACAGAACATTCCCCACCAAATCTCAGAGGCATAGTAAGTGCCTAACAAATGCTGCCCATTGTTTCATATATTGTTTCTGAAAATTAGATAATTGGAGGTTGGTTGTTATATAAATTGCTTGGTGTGCTAAAATTTACTCTAAGCTCAGGATTATTCCACAGACACCGATAAAACTGTAGCAGACCATAGTTACCTCTCCACACGATAAATTCTTGTGCTCTACAAAGCACTTTGAGTGGAGAGAGTAATTTATATGCCCAGGTGGAACCAGTACACAAATCTGCTAACCAACTGTAGACTGGAATGCAATCTGGAAAGCAGCCTGTTAGCATCTCGAAGGAGATAAAAAAGGATACTTCCTTATTTTTATCTCTGACAGAGCTGTCGCCTTGGGAATGACTAGCACACATCAGAGAGGCACCTTCTTTCAGCCAGCATCACAAGTGACACAAAAGCACAGACGTGAATCAGGAGAAATGAAGAAACCAGCCCTTTGTGTCTTTAAATACATGGGTAAGACTTTGACTTAACAGAATGGCACGTTCTCTGAAAAAGTTCATGGCCTCACCCAAACTTTTGCTCATGCTATTTCTGCTGCCTGGAAAGCCCTTCTTTCTACCTTCTGTATATTCAGCCTCCCACAGCTTCCTCTTCAAATCTTGTTACCTGCATGAAGGCTCCCCTGGCTACAATGATCCACACTAATCTCTTCCTACTCTGAAGTTCTCATGGATCTGGATACTTAGTTTGGCTTTGTTGTTTTAAATCTTTCATGTGTTTCTTTTCTAGCTCCTGTGTATTTTCACATAAATACACATGGGGGGTGTGTGTGTGTATGTATATATGTGTGTGTGTATATATATATGAAACCATTGGCATGTTCTATTATAAATATTACATAGATTTGTTGAATTGATGAACTAACAGGGATTATTGAAGATTGAATAGAAACATTCCATACTTAGTCAATGTTTTGGTGAACAAAGCCATGCCATACTACATGTGTTTCACTAAATAGTTTGTAGTTTTTTCCCACTTCTGGCTTCTCAACTGTCCATAATAATTATAATTCCTATTGACATATTTTTATTTTTAAATGGCAAGAACAACTCTTCCTTTAATAAATTAGAAGTTATTTGAATGTCTTTCTTTGGGTGGTAGTTTTGCCTGAAAGAATCGTGCACTATTTTTGTTACTTGATGATATTTCCAATTTCTTTAGATTAGAGAATCTGCTTCTTAGTGTGTCTTGTGGTGTTTAGCACAGTCCTAGGCCATGCTCAAATTTTATTATCTCAATATACTTCTATAAAGTTATTATTAAAAGAGGCAATCCATGTGAAGCAGAGAGCAGTTTCTGACATGTAGTAACTGCTCAATCCCTGCTGCTATTATTAACATTGTTATTATCGTTGCTGTTGTTATTATTATGCTGTATCCAGTACTGGGTGAGGCACTAGGGATACAAAGGCAAGTCAGGAATGGCTACTGCCTGTAAAAGCCTTATGGTCTAGTGGGAGTAGACAAAGTAAAAGGGCAATAAAAAGCCAGGTGTGGTATCATGCACTTGTGGTCCCAGCTACTCAGGAGGTGGAGGTGGAAGTATTGCTTGAGCCCCAGAGTTGGAGGCTGCAGTGAGCTATGATTGTACCATTGCTCTCTAGCCTGAGCGACAGAGCAAGACCCCCATCTCTTAAAACACAAACACACACACACACACACATACACACACACACACACACACACTGACAATGCTGGGCATTGAGGTGTATAGTGGGAGGAGACAACACACCTATGGTATGAGAACATGGAGTGGGGTGAGAAAGAGTTTCTCCTTTAGCCTGAGGGAGGGGGTGGCTGGGGAAGTTTTCATGGAGAGCAAGCTGGGAGTCCTGAATGATGAAAGTTATGAGGCCGGATGCGGTGGCTCACGCCTGTAATCCTAGCACTTTGGGAGGGCAAGGCAAGTGGATCACTTGAGGTCAGGAGTTTGAGACCAGCCTGGCCAACATGGTGAAACCCCGTCTCTACAAAAAATACACAAATTAGCCAGGTGTGGTGGCACGCACCTGTAGTCCCAGCTACTTGGGAGGCTGAGGCACAAGAATCACTTGAACCCAGGAGGGGGAGGTTGCAGTAAGCCAAGATCATGCCACTGCACTGCAGCCTGGGTGACAGAGTGAGACTCCATCTCAAAAAAAAAAAAAAGAGAGAGAGAGAAAGTTATGTAGGTGCAGGGGAACATGAAGAGCCTTCCAGGAAGAGAGCAGTTTGTGCAAAGATCCAGGGTCCTGAGAGAGCAGGGTGTATTGGAGGAATCAGCAGTTCAATGTAGCTGGAGGGGCAGGGCAGTCCCCATTTCTCAGGTGGGAATGGCGGAGAGACAGATAAGCACCTTATCAAGAAAGGCCTGATAGACAATGTTAGGACTTTGGGTTTTATCCTCAAGTCCACTGATGCCATGAAAGCATTTTTAAACAGTGGAGATTTGCATTTTGAAACGATCCATCTCTTGCTAGGTGTCTACAATAAATTAGATGGAAGATAGACCACTGAAAGCCAGTGAGGACAGAAACAGTGGGGATGAAGAGCAATGCAGAGTTTTGAGAAATATTTAGGAAGTAGAATGTGCAGGAGGTGGTTCACATGGTTGGGGGAAGATGTGGAGAAGTGGAAGGAATTGCAGGCTTTTGTCTAGTGGACAAGTAGATGTTGATGCTCCACAGGCAGCACCAGGAGAGGAAGAGCCAATTTTGTGGAAGATGTGTGTTTGGGTTGGATGCGTGAGCTTGGAGCTCAAAAAGAAGTAGGTGCTGGAGAAGCCTATTTGTGGATCATAATGTACAGTGGTAAAAGCCATGAGAAAGATGGCACCACTCAGCAGGAGTGTCTAAAGCAGCTCTGTCTGCTAGAAATATAACATAAGCCACATATATAATTTAAAATTTCCTGATAACCACATCAGAAAGTAAAAAGAAACAGGTAAAATTAATTTGAATAATATATTTAACCCACTACATCCAAAGTATCATTGTTTCAACATGTGCTCAGTATGAAAATTAAGAATGAGTCACTTCACATGCTTTTCTTCATACTAGTCTTTTAAACCTTGTATGTATTTTACACTGACAGCACACCTCAGTTTGGACTCACCACAATGCAAGTGCTTAATTGTCTTATGTGGTCACTGTGGTGGACAGTTCAGGTGCAGGGCATTAACTCTCCACTTTGGCTACACAGGATGATCACTTGGTGGGAGGAGGGTGGTTTAAATATCCTGATACCCATGATGCACCCTAGTCCAATTGTATCAGGATACCTGCAGGTGGGACCTGGGCCTTAGGACTTTGTAGAGCCATCCAGTGACTCTGATGTGAAGAGGGCCAAAGACATAACTCTAGAGAATGCCCTTGATAGTTAGGGAGTAGAAAGAGAAACTGGAAAAGAGATTGAGGAGAGGCCAGAGATCTAGGAGGAAACCAGCCAGGAGGAATATCTTAGAAAACAAAGGGGGAGTTTCAAGGAGGATGCTGCCATGAGTAAGATTACAACTGAATATCATTCATCAGATTAGCAATAGTGTGGTAGGTGTCATTGATGCTCCTTGTCAAGAATGACTTAATTTGATTCTTCAACAAATTGCTATTGAGTGCCTGGCCAATAGCAACAAATTGCTATTGAGTGCCGGGCACATGATTCCTGACCCAGTGGAGCTTATGGTATAGTGATCATAGTAGATAACATTTTTGAGCACTTACTTATAAGCCAGGCACTGTGTTAAGACTTTGTATGTATTAACTCTCTCACTTGATTCTCACAGCACTCTTAGAAGATGGGTGCTATTATGATTCCATTTTATGTATAAGAAGTCTGAGATTTAGCAGTGTCAAGTAACTGGCCCAGAGCCCATGTATCAGTCAGGGTAGGCTAAGTTATGCTGAGATAACACTCCTAAAATCTAAGTAGCTTAAGACAAGGATTTATTTCTCACTCACACTGCATATCCATTATGGTTGGCAAGGGGCTGTGCTCCACATTGTCCCCACTTTAGGGCCAGGCTGAAAATCACACACTGGCTTTACTTCTTTTATTTTACTGGCCAGAATGGGTCACATGGTCACACTCCTCTGTGTGTGTGTGGGGAGGGGGTGGTGGTGTGGGGGAGATGTCAATACTTCCCAGGAGAAAAGACATGGAAATATTTGAGAGAACAGCACCAATGACTGCCACAGCCAGGAGATGGGGACCCAGGATTTATACCCAGGCAGGCTCTCCACAGCTGACATCCTACCCACCATACTGCATGGCCTCCCACTTACAGAAAAAGGAGAAAAGTTCACAAAGTTAAGAGTCTTCCAAATTTTAGATCTCATAGTTTTCTCTCAGCTCTGAAAGACTGACAGCAATGCACTGGTTGTCTGATTCAGCCTCTTATCTCCAAATACCCATTCAGTTTGCTTCTCTCAACTCAACATAATAGGTAGCCCAGAGCTAAGACACCACGGAGGAGGGAGTTGGAAACTGACCTCTCTCAGTAGGGTCTGATTCAGTGGCTTGGAAACTGACCTCTCTCAGTAGTGTCTGATTCAGTGGCAAAGCAAAGGCTCAGAATTCCTCACAGAGCATCCTGACTAGAAGAGACTTTCAAAGTCATTTAATTTAAGTACCAATCCCCTGTTTTTATTCTTCTTCTCTGAGAGTTGGTCATCCACCCTCCTCTGTAGCACTCATGGGACCAAGAGCTCAGAAAGTTCTGAGGCAGCATCTCCTGTAATTGGACTATCTGGTTAGAAAGTGTTTCTTTGTAATGAGCTAAAATGTGTCTGTGTAAACTTCCACCCAGTGGCCCCCTATTCTTCTTTCTCAGGCCACACACAACAATTCGAATCCCCCTTTCCCAGAACAGCCCTTCACATTTAAAAAACTGTCTTTCATATTCCTCCTGAGTCTTTCTCCTCCAATTGGAAACTTCTCTAATTTAAAACACATCAAACTGAAAGTTTCATTTTTATGACAAGGTTGAGACTCTTCAGACAATTTGAGATTTCTTTTCCTTTTTTCTTTCTTTCCTCTCTTCCTCTTTCCCTCCATGCCTACTCCCCTTTCCCCAGTGCTAACAGAGTAAACTGATTGAAAAGACATAAATAGAAGGGAATTGATCAAATAGTGCCTGGTGCTGTGACAACTCAGTCACTGCTCCAGCACAGACCTTTCTTGGGGTCCAGTATAACCCACCTAGCTCTTTCTCTGATGCCAGATATTACTAGCGAATATGTGTTTGCAGACTCATCTGTGCCTAACTCATAGTGTTATTGAAGGAATAAAAGAAATAATCTATAAAGTGGTCTGCTCAGTGCTTCATATGTAGTAGGAATCAAATGTTAGTTATTATGACAAACAATTAGGGCAATGATAGACAGTTTCTACCACCAACGTAATACATAATAATTACTAGTTATCACTTTTTACTAACAGCATCATGAAATGTAGCACGCTATGATCTTTGCAGATAATTGAGATTTGCCTATGTATGCCATAGTAAACAATGTAAACTTATAAAAATGTGACTAAAGAGCAGTATATAAGGCCCTTTCATGTGCACATTTTTATCTTTGCTAAAGATTTGGATGAGCAATTTCTTCTATCATGAATGAAGTGAAGGATAGAGACTAAAACATGTAGACTCTTGACTCTATAAAGTTAGAAGTGATTAATTAAAACTGCGCTAATATCTTCTAAGAGTTTAGATAAAAAATAGTCAATATACGGCGGGGCGCGGTGGCTCACGCCTGTAATCCCAGCACTTTGGGAGGCCGAGGCGGGTGGATCACGAGGTCAGGAGATCGAGACCATCCTGGCTAACACGTTGAAATCCCATCTCTACTAAAAATACCAAAAATTAGCCGGGCATGGTGGTGGGCGCTTATAGTCCCAGCTACTTGGGAGGCTGAGGCAGGAGAATGGCGTGAACCCAGGAGGCAGAGCTTGCAGTGAGCCAAGACCATGCCACTGCATTCCAGCCTGGGCAACAGAGAAAGACACGGTCTCAAAAAAAAAAAAAAAGTCAATATACCAGAAATGCAAACTCCAACTGTTTGTTCAAAAGCAAGCTGTTCTTTGATAGCCCACATCAAAGGTGTTGCACCTGTTCGCTTGTGGTGTGAGATTGAAAGGCTACCAGAATAACCTCTTAGAATACCAGATGTTTTTTATTATCAAACTTTTTATTTTGAAATAACTTTAGACTTGTAGAAAAGTTCCAAAAAAGAGTAGCGAGACTTTCTCTTTACTTTTTACCCCCAGCTTTTCCTTATGTCAATACTTTACATAACCCTAGTATAATTATCAAAGGTAGGAAATTAGCATTGATACAATGATATTTACTCATTCGGAGATCTTATTTGAGTTTTGCCAGTTTTCCTTCTAATGTCCCTTTTCTGATTAAGCATGGCATGTCATGTAGTTGTGTCTCCATATTCTCCTTGGTCTGTGCAGTTCTTAGTCTTTGTCTTTTATGACTTGAACACTTTTGAAGAATACTAGCCAGTCCAACATCCTTATTTTCCAGATAAAGAAACCAAGACTCAAAGAGCTCAATAGAGTAAGATAATAGTAAAAGCTCTCAATGTGCATCAGCCTGATTTTTAAAATAAATATTAATAGATTGAAGCTAAACATTTTTGGCAAGAACACTGCCAAAGTGATGCTGTGCCCTTTTTAGTGAATAACAGGATGTACATGATATTGATATATCTTATCATGGTGATGCTAAATTTGATCACTAGTTTAAGGTGGTATCCTACAGATTTCCCCACTTTTTAAAAATTATTTTTCTCTTTATAAGCAATAAATATCTTATAAGAAGATATTTTGAGACTATGTAAATACACTCTTTTGTCATGCAACAGTGTAATCCATAATGATTACTGTGGAATTTGTCTAATAGTTACTTTCTATTTGCATCATTCTTTCTATATTTACTAATTAAATTCTGCTGTCCCTTCTCACACATTAATTTTTTTATGTGTTTATTTATATAAGTATGAACTCATAATTATTTATTTTATTCTATGGGTTATAATCTATTACAATCATTATTTAAATTCTTGTTCACATTGTTTCAGATTTTACCACTGGGGGCTCTTCAAGTTGCTTTCTGTATCCTTTTGACTTGCCTCATCATTTTAGGGAGGACTCCTTACTTTCTTGCATCAAAAAATGTTTCAGGCTCTGCTTTTGCCTTTTTCTGCCCCAACCCTGGAATCAACTTTCCCCAAGAGCCTAGGTTGTTTTAATGGAGAATGGTATTTAGAAACAAAGAGCTGGGGCTAGATGACCAGATGGAGTTTTAAGCGATTAAGTAAACACCAGGGGGAGAAACAAAAGATAGTCATTGGTGTTTAGATATCCATGGTGGCAGATAACAAACTATAGGTGATTTCTGAATATCAAGTATATTAGTTATATATTGCTGTGTAACAAATTACCCCCAAATTTAGCAGCTTAAAATACATGTATTATCTCACAGTTTCTGTGGATCAGGAATCCAGGCGGGGCTGAGCTGGTTCTCAACTCCAGCATTTCTAACAAGCTTCAGTCAAGTCAGCTGGGCTGTAGTAATCTTAAGGCTCAGCTGGAGATAATTCACTTCCAAGCTCACATGGATGTTTCCAAGATTTGGTTCCTTGTGGATTGCTGGACTGAGGGCCTTAGTTCCTTGCTGGCTGTTGGTTGAAGACTGCTCTCAATTTCTTGCCACGTGGGTCTCTTCAACAAGGCAGCTTGCTTTATCAAATTGTTCAAGCTGAGAAGACAATAGTGTTGGCTAGCAAGATAGAAACCAAAGTTTTTTATACAAACTCACAAAGTGATGTCCCATCATGTTTGCCATTTTCTCTTCTCCCCACTTTTGTGCCATACTCACTCTCTTTCAACTCTGATTATGTAGAATGGCTGTTCGTATCCTCCCGGTCTTCCTCCATGGCCGAAAAGGAAAATATGCTCCCATGGAAACCAGGATAACAGATGACCAGATGGCTTACATTCTCAAGCTAGGTACATTTGTTTTTCTAAAATGTAGCTTCTACAAACGGACTTTCGGCCAAATCTAGACTCTGACATTAAATAAGATAATGACTGATGTTAGAGGATTAGTAGAAAATCTAGAAATAGCCTGCACTTGGCAGTAGGACTATGGTATCTAATCTGGAGGTAATATTATCTTTGTCTAACAAAGAAGTAGAATTTTTGAAGCTGAAAGAGACCTTAGAATAATGCAGACCAAGCCCTAATTCCCCTTATTTTCCAGATGAAAAATCTAAGACCTAGTAAGATAATGATAAAATGCGTGTGTCAAGAACCCTAGACCAGGATACCAGATCTAGTGTGCTTTCCCCAAGACCAAACCAGGGCCTTCGGGATAACAAAGAGTATTTCTGTGACAAAAGAGACAATTTGTTCTTATAAACATTTTCTAACCTTTTTTGGTGTACCAGGCTTTTGTTCATTTTTCAGTCATCAAGCCTAACTGAGCATCCACTCTGTTGCTGAAATGCTGCTGGGGATACAAAGACAAATGAAGTGCCGTCTCCGTTTTGATGTGACAAAGAGACTAGAGGAAGATGAACATGTGAACACACACAGACCAATGAGAAAAGGTAGGAGGGAGTTATGCAGAAGGTGCCTTGGATACAAAGAAAATAAGCCAATACAAGTCATTTCTTATTTTTCACACACCTAATAATAAATGGCATCACCTTGGCAAGTCACAAATGTTGTATTGGAAATCCTTAGCAATATTTTTCAGAGGGTTGCTTAGGGGCATTTTGGGTGGGACAACTCTGCCACCTGCCCATTGAATGCCAGTAGCAAGTATCCCCCCAGATCAAAAAACAAATGCTGGCCGGGTGCAGTGGCTCACCCCTGTAATCCCAGCACTTTGAAAGGCCAAAGTGGGTGGATCACCTGAGATCAGGAGTTCGAGACCAGCCTGGCCAAAAAGATGAAACCCCGTCTCTACTAAAAATACAAAAAATTAGCCGGGCATTGTGGCAGGCACCTGTAATCCCAGCTACTCAGGAGGCTGAGGCAGGAGAATCACTGGAACCTGGGAGGTGGAGGTTGCAGTGAGCTGAGATTGTGCCACTGCACTCCAGCCTGGGCAACAAGAGCGAAACTCCATCTCAAAGAAAAAACAAAACAAACAAACAACAAAAAAACTACAAATGCCCCAGCACCACCAAAGTTGTGCACTGCATCAGTTGATAAGCTCTACCAAGGCTAACAGGTAACAAGAATCTACCTGCAGTACACAGAAGCAGAATGCTGCTTTGCAAACATATTGAAGCATTGAAAATTAGTGTAAATTTGGAACAGATGATTTTAGCTGAAGATTAATTACGTTAGCCAAACACAAGAATCACAGTCTATAAAAATAACAAGGATTGCACCACTTTTCAGCAGCATCTTATTAATTCCAAGTCTTGCAAATTTGGCTTTGGATTAAGATGTACTAATGTTTATTTTTGCCTTCACTTTGATAAATGATTTCACCAAGCAACAACATAAACAAGACAGAAAGAAAATGTTTACTTCACTTATGCACAACCATCCCCATTTATTTTACAGGTATAAAGCAAACAGTAGTTCATCAATAACTCTAATAGTTATGAAAGCCAGGACCCCCACTTGAAAATTGTATGAGCAATTTTTAAAAAGAGAATAATGGGTATGTACCTGTATTAGTTTTCTAGGGCTGCTGTCACAAATTACCATAAATTGGGTGGCTTAAAACAGCAGTAATTTATTCTCTCACCATTGTGGAGGCCAGAAGTCTGAAATCAAGGTATAGGCAGGGCCATGCTATCCCCAGAGGTTCTAGGGGAGAAACCATCCTCTCTTCCAGCTTCTGGTGGCTCCAGGAAGTCTTTGGCTTGTGACAGTATCACTCCAATCTCTGCCTTTGTCTTCACATGGCTTTCTTCCTTGTGTCTCTCCAGTTTTCTGAGGCCTTTGTCTTATGAGGACACCAGTCAGATTTTGTGCCCACCCTAAATCCAGGACTGTATCACTTTAAGATCCTTAACTTTCCCCTCTCCTCCTCTTCCCTCCCCTCCTCTCCTCTCCTTTTCTTTCTTTCTTTCTCTTTCCCCCACCTCCCCTCCCCTCTCCTCTCCTTCCCTTCCCTCCTTTTTTTGAAATGGGGTCTCTGTCACCCTAGCTGCAGTGCAGTGGCGTGATCTTGGCTCACTGCAGCCTCGACCTCCCAGGCTCAGGCAATCCTCCTACCTCAGCTTCCAGAGTAGCTGGGACTACAGGCATGCACCACCATGCCCAGCTAATTTTTTGTATTTTTAGTAGAGATGGGGTTTTTGCTATGTTTCCCAGGCTGGCCTTGAACTCCTGGACTCAAGCAATCCATGCCCCCTTGGCCTCCCAAAGTGCTGGGATTATAGGCATGAGCCACCGCACCCAACCTAACTGTATTTTCAAAGACTTTATTTCCAAATAAAGTGACATTCACAGGTCCCAGGGCTTAGGTCTCGAGCACATCGTTTTGGCAGACATTATTTAAACCACCACGGTGTTTCTAACAATATTTTATAATCCGCCTCTTTAATAGTTAAACCAGGTTTTCCTTGCAATGAGCCTGACTTGGGAAGCCTCACTGAGTCACAGAAAGGTGGGGACCTGGGGTGGCAGGCTCACAGTGGCTGGAAGTCAGAGGATTTGTCTGCATGAGCAGATGTGGTCTGGAGATACAGATTTCGGAGAGAGTGCAGCGAGGAGAGGAAAGGACAGCCACACGTTGAAGGGCTAGTAGACGAGAAAGATTTATAAAGATGACTGAGGAAAATGAAGAAAAAAAGGAGGACACAAGGAGAATGAGGTACCTGGAAGCTGAGGGAAAGGGGTAAACCAAGAAAGGAGAGGAGGGGGTCAGAAAGCTACAAAGAGGCCAA